>NW_018020617.1:51362-314067 GCF_002006095.1 Pseudomyrmex gracilis
AAATAATGCGGTTGCTGTGATTCATTCGCTCGTCATTCGTTTCGTTTCGTACGGTTTTGCTAATTTAATGATTTTGATCGATTTCTCTCTGATTCGCGAGGTTCATCTGACTTTCTCGGATCTTGCGAATTTATTTTTTAAACAAATGATGTATAAACGTATATGTTCGTTTCTTGTTCCCGTCCCGTTATTTTTAATTCTTTAAATAAATGTGTATATCGTATTAAGCATGTGTCAGTTTACGCCGATTTATTACGGTAGTTCATAAGTTTTTAAAAACGTGATTTGCGCCAAATATTAAGATGCGTCTCCCTTTGAATCTATTTATATATATATATTATATTATATTATATATTATTCTATATTATTATTATATATTACACACACATGCGTATTATATAGATGTGGGTATTCGCACAATGGACATGTCTTATATCGATATCACGCGACTTCATTCTCACTGTGTGACGAGTCAGCTACACGTGTGACGTTCGTTAACTTCGTTTGTGATTTGATTGCAAGAATGAAAAGAAAAAAAGAAAAAGAAAAAACAAAACCGTGCAACAGTGTTTATATACTAGTATTTTGCGACACGCAGCAATTGTATGGTTTATTCTCCTAAAATTACATACTATGCAAATATGAGTAATAATAAAAAGTTCCAATAACTTTTGAAACTGTTTGTTAAATGTTTTACTCACATACACACACACACACATATATATATATATACACACAAATATCAGATTAATTTATTTCAATATAATTACGCAATAATGTTGTGATGTAAGGACACGCAAACGTTGTGTACACAGACAGACAGCCCTCCGACACTTCAATATATTCGTACGATAATGTTAATTAATTATACATGTATATCTACACACATTTAGTTTATTTAAAATTTCGGTTTTTATTATTCGACGTTTTATTTACCATAGATTTTTATCAAGATGGATGTAATTTTCTCTTGCTTACATTACAGCAAGCAAGGTCTGTGTATACATTTTATTATGCAATTGTACAATTAGTTGTATCAGAGTTCGGCGTTCGTGCAATGCTTGACGGCACTAAAGTTACTACTTAATTAATATATTCCAATTATTCGCGAGATTCTTAATGACAAATATGCGTATTATCATCATCATAATTATCATAATTATCATCATCATCATCATCATCATCATTATCATCATCATAAATGCACTTGCATAAATATTTAATGTACTGCCGCTCTCCGAAGCTTATTATATTTATATATCGAAACACAAATATAATTATATGAAATTTCACACGTCCACTTTTCGGATCTACACATGTCATTTTACCCTCCATTTCCGCATTCATTTTTCCATCTATGTACGTATAAACATTATGTCAAATATGTATTTAATATTACAAATGCTGATTGTATACAGTTTTGTTAATTTATTTCACTATATAAATTTTTAGAACGAGTGCAAACATTACACAAATAATAAAAATACAAATTGATGTAAAATAGACCGAGTCCGCAACGTTTGCGCACGCGCGGGGAAGCCCCCTCCGTCCGTCGTTGTTGCGCGCGGCGCGTCAGTACGGTTTGAGCATTGCGCGGAATTGTAAGGACGTCGCGGCGCATCGCGACGCGTGTTAGCATTGGATCCGTCGCGGCCACGGCGAGGGTGGCCGTGGTTCCGCGTTTCCCCTCCACCTTACCGTATTCGTCGCCTCGCGTATTACGATCGGAGAGCGCGCGTGGCGCAGTCGGCGCTCACCACTCGTCGTCATTGGTTCGAACGGTGTGGCGCGCGATTCCGTCCCCTAGTCGCGTTACATCAAGAGCGCGAGCCGTCTATTTCGCGACATATCTGTTTTACAAGTGTTTTTTTTTATGTGACCATGATACATATCAACGACGTGTAGATTCGCGTAGGACACGCGTCAGTCGCGACTCCACGCTGAAATCGGGTGAGTCTCATATGAAATCTGCATTTCGATGACAATTGCGTTTCAAAGTTTGTTTCGATAATAAAATTGTGTAATGGCGTAAAGATTTTGAAAAAAAAAAAAGATTAGTTATTGTCGTGTCGAAGAGAGAAATCGTGTAAAATTTTGCAAACCTCAAGATGATGTGAGTTCGAGATAGAAAGTCACGTGATCGCGCCTAGTTCGATTCTTAATTTTTCTTCACGCGCGACTAACTTCATTCTATTGAGCAAGTCTAGCATCTTAGATCATCGTAATGATAATAAATAATTTTTTTACAAAAAGATTATAATATAAATTTACAACGCGCTTCAGCATCTAAAGTAATCAATTTTTAGTTTAATTATATGAATATATCTTATGAATATATATTATATGAATATATTAGTTTAATTATATGAATAAATTTTTTTTTTTTATTGACGCACCGAGAAATCGTTCTTTTGTTACATTTATATTGACTGTGTTGATTGCTCGTTTCGGCCATTACGCCATTATTTGAATAGAAAACTACGTTGATTACGTCATTTTACGTCGTGCGCGAAAATGGCAATTTTTCAAGCTCAAATATTAACTCTCCGCACTGTATTGCGTTTTTTTTTTTACATTCAAACCAAATTGACAAAAAACTCACTTTCGCGTACAATAACACGATATAACGTAATAATCATAACCGAGAATATCATGCAAGAGTGCTAAATTGGATGTCGTATTATCTGGGTTTTTCGTGCAAAATTTACGGTTACGAGAAAATATATCGATTCGTTGCGACTCCGCATTTTTTTTGGCGACAGAACGTTTGCGAGACTTCGACGCGCAGTTTATATACGAACGCATGTACAACATTTTGTACAAAGACGCAAACTGTCCGAAGAATGATTACTGTGATTAATGTGAGACACGAGACAGTTTTATACGTCGAAAAATTATTCGCTACATCGAAACACCTGCCGGTAATTATTATCGGAGCGTAACGGTATATTTTTGTGATACATTTACGCGTTGTCGCCATTGCCGCTAGAACTTCGCGCTCAAATGCCGTTTAATGTTTTGTCTGTTTAAAAAATTGTTTTTTGTGTACATTGTCGTTACACACAAGAACGTGTTCTAAAGTCTTTTGGATTCTTCGATTTTATATTAATTTATACCGTTCGCACGCGGATTCAATGTTCGCGCTCGTTTCAACTGCAAATTTCACTTATTCCAAAAATGTTTTAAAAAAGTTTTACACGTTTTACTCTATTAAAATAGTTTTTTAAACAGAGAAGTAAGTTTTCTAAACAAGAGAATATGAGATTTTTATTTTTCTATATTTATATTATGATATATAACTTTTGAGAAAGTTTTCTTTAAAAAAAGAAAAATTGTGGAATAAAAGATTACAAAAGTATTTTGCTTTTGCCTGCGGGAAAAGTTGCGTCAACCAGAAAATATGGCTTTCTGTATTATTATTTTTTCACCGAAATAAAGATGTCTTTATCATCTTCGCGTATTATAATTAACCAACTGGAAGAGACTGATCGCCAAATTTGGCAATTGTCGGCCGATGTGCTTTTGGAGCGATGCGGTTGCATAACGTGTAGTCACATAAACGCGCATATTACTGAGCCTCACTGTGTATATACATTAATCTGTCGCATAACCGAATTCCTTTCTTCCGTAAGTTTTGGCGTTTTTTTTTTTTTTTTATTATCAGAGAAAATACGCGTGGAGAGATTTTTGCGAATTTCGAATAAATCGTTATTTGAAGTAAATGCAGGCGAAAGAGTAAGACACGTTCACAATTTGACGATATTTAACTAATTTTTTATCCAGTATTTATTGATTGTGAATACAAAAATTTATTGCTTAAATAAAAAAAAGCATATTTGAACGCAAACTTCGGCAATAAAGCGAGCGAAACGTGTGTTGTTCGGTGACCCAAAAGGGTTACGAACTATATAGGACGCGCGTTTATTTTCGCACGTTGATGGTTAGCATAAACACGAAACAGAGTAACACTATCTCTGTTCCGGTGCGCGTTTTCTCTTCAGTTCCAAAACGATGTATGTTCATTATATTCGTTTGCGCCGTTCCACCTTGTGAGATCGAGGACGCTTACGATACTCCGCGATTCATTCTCCGGCACTTGAGGCGACGAGACATTTGATATATGACCGGTACGGTCGTAAATCGAGGGGAAAAATATAGCACGTAAACAAGTAGCAATTAATTTTTGCAAAATCAGTGTATATTTTTTTAAGAGAAATAAATATTACTATTATTTTACCGAATTTTGCAAATCCAAAATTTTAAAAATCGAACATGTTAGTTTACATATTAGATTGCAATAAAATGCCAAAAACATATATGTATATATATATATATATATGATAACAAATTGTTTGCAAATAAATAACTAAAATATCTAGTTTTCGTCGAACAAATTATCCGCATCAACAATGAATATTCGCGATCGCGTACGCGCGCGCGTTGAATTTTTTGGTTTTAATTTCTCCGCGTCTTTTTCAGTCTGCGTCAGTATTTTTCACCCTTTTCGTCCGCAGTTTTTCCACGTCACTGACGATCGAGAATCGTCATGTCAATCGGCGCGTTATTAATTATCTCACGTGTTTGATCAGAGAAGAGGGCGAGAGACTCTGTTCTTCGGGGATCATTAATCTCTCGCACGTTTTGTCGAACGTAATAGGCGACGATCTCTCGTGATAATTAAAGGAAAACATCGCTTAGCGCGTTTCCGACTCAGATTACACAAAATTGACCTATTAACTCACATCAAAGCTACAGAAAAAGTGCATAATTCACTTGAGAGATTAAATAAATATATACATTAGTACAATTTTTTTTGTTTTTTTATATATTTTATACCTGTATATATTTTTTAATACATTTTTATATTTTTTTCTATATATAGTTTATTATTTTTATATTTTATTACTTTTATATATTTTATGTTTTTTTACAACTTGATTAAAATAAGATGGAACAGAATAAATATTACATAAGCTATTATTACATAAATATACAATGTAATTATAACTGATCACATTTGCTGATCATATTCGTCTTATGTATCTAAATGTAAATTTTATCGCGAGACATCTTTTTGCGGAAAAATTTGTTTCGTCACGTTATAATCAAAACAAGTTGCAATTTTCGACTACTGAGAAAGAGAGAGAGAGAAGGAAGAAGACACGATCTTCCGGCTTGGGCGTTTAACGCATCGGCGATAATTTGTTGGGCCTCGAATATTGTGTTTAGGCAGAGCATGGCGTGCTTAGCGCACATATTTAACGGCTACGCATTAAACACACTACCGCTGATGAATGTCCTGACATTCGTCTGTGGCATAATTATCAGAGTACTCCGATCTCTCCTCCTTCGCTACTCTCCTGACGTTTCTTTGGGATTCCGACCCGTTATGAAACATTTATTGGAATCGTATTGTACTGCTTTACGTCTATGCACGATCTATTTTTATTATTATACATTTTAACTATTTAGTAATTTGAAATTTAAATAATAGAATTGCACAGTTTCTTTAATTTGATCTATTAAATAAGAAATTTTCACATTTCGCGCAATTTTTCACTGGTCAAACTTCGATTTTCTCTCTTTCTCTCTTTCTTTGTGTTATACAAGTGTTATTTGACTTTTGAAAGACTGGTAATCCTGGACAAGGTAGCGCGTAGACTACAACAAAATAAGCGATGTAACAAAGATTTAGTAACCGCAGAAATTAGGTGGATCGTGTATCACCGACGGATATTATCTCAGTGTACAGCACACGCGCGGTGGTGCACGTCCCCATAAATGTGTTGAACATCCCCGGGCGTTATATAGAACTAACGGGATTCTTGCGGCACGAATTGTGCGGACCTAGCCAAAGGTTACGATATTCTATCCTGACAGCGATCATTACCCACACATAATTACATTATACGTGTACGTGTGTGTGTGTGTGTGTGTGTGTGTGTGTGTATGCGCGCGTCTTGTTCTGTACATTTTCTTTCCATGTCTTCGTAACATTCACAGGAAAAACAATTTCGACTTAAAATACTGAAGTTGTGAAATCATCGCACGCAGCATTGTTCAAGTTGAAGCGAACGAATGAAGACGCCCGATGATGGTGAAATCTATTTGTAAGTGGGATTTGTAAAGTACCGTGTGTCCGATAGCACTTTAAACGCGAGATAGAGAGCGCGCGAGCGCCTCGGTCTTTTATTCTATCGGGGAATTGACGACAACGGTGTATATCTGTAATGAGACACATAAACAATGGTGACAATGCTGTTCCTCCCTCTTTCGTGTGTCAAAGATAAACGAGCGAGCTACCGGCACTTTACGGGCCTCATAAAGCGATAAAGACATCCCGTATATACACACACACACACACACACGATGCGCACTATAGGTAAGCAGTATCGCGCAGATGTCGGACAGCACAAGATTCTCGCTTACATGTAAAGATCGGCGCTAGCTCTCTCTCGGTCTAAAAAATCAAATGTGTTTTTTCTCTAAATCAAAGCTACTTTTCCGAGAGATTACAAATTTATTTAAATCTTTATCTTCAAAAAAAAACACAAGAAGTTACGAAGAAAAATTAAAGCGAGAAAAGCAGACAAAAATTTGTTTGTTTGTTTTTTAAGAAGTTATTATTACAGAATCTTATACAGGCAACTTCCGTATAACACGATCGTTAGGTTCCTAAAAACATACCGTGTTACGCGAAGTCGTGTTATACGAAACAAAAAACAGAAGTTTTTTTTTAGTAAGTTCCAAACATTAACAAAATTACACTATTATATTTTCTTTTGTAATCATCAGAAATATTTTTGAAGATGGGTTTTTGAACTTGAACCGCGTTAGCGTTCAAGTCATTTTTATATCGACGTTTCATGAACATTTTAATTCACTTTATCAGACTTTCAAGAGCAGCTTGATACTATAGATAGTACCGTAGATAAATCAATACTTTTTAGATTTTCTTCAAATATCTCCAATCAAAAACAAACAAGAAAAACACAAAAATACTTCTTTCTTTAATTTTTCAAGTCAGTTGAGACTAAACAGAAATTGATTGATTCAATTATTACTAACCTATGAATATCTCATCTTTTCTCAATATTTGATTTTATTCAATTTTGCGTAAAAAGGCACTACCGTGTCTTTTGATTTACAATATTAGACACTGCCCTTCTAAAACTTTGATAAAGCGAACTGAAATATTTACGAAATGTCGGTGTAAAAAAATGACACTAACGCGGTTCAAATCCACAAAAACCATCTTCAGAAATTCTTACAACACATCGCAAGAGCATCAAACTTCAGATATCAAAAATATGTTTAAATAATTAAAAATATCAATTAATCACACGTATATATTAAATATATATATGTTAAATACAATATATATATATATTTATATATATTTATGTGTGTGTATATTAAATAACGCGTGTGCTATTTTTTTCTTTTTTATCACTACTAAGAACCATTAAATGAAAGCGTTTTCTTTTTACCAAAATCATTTACGAAGTTCTCTCTTGAATTTTACGTTTTTTTTCAATGGAGATCTTATTTAGATTTTATCTGTATTTAGAAAATAGAACTTTAATTCTTTAATCGTGGTGGAGCAAAAACCGTGTCGTAAGAATGCCGTGTTACACGAGAATATATTACTGTGTACTTTTGTACAAATTCTTTCACTGAAAAAAGTGCAAAATTCAAGAAAGAGAACTACTTTTACAAGAGAACGGATGTATGTTGAAACTTCGCGCGCGAAACTACAAGCATAGCCGCGCGCATGCATTTTGGAGTTCTTGGTCCTGCAGGGAGTCTGTTGAATAACGCCGAAGTTGTCAGTTAGGTATATCATTATTATCGAAGTCATTATTATTTAGAAACTGTCGTGCAATTTGCTCATGATGAGTTTACCTCTGGGGAAACGGAAGAGATAACGGGAGAGGCCAAAGGGACATTCGACGGGGCTTGCGTCGCGTGTTATGTGACATAATCGCGGACTGCTCGGACTACAAAAGCTATAGGCAAGGTAGCTTCTAATTTACTCGCTCTGGACATGTTTTAACAGGTATCTTGGGACAGAGTTTACTTGTAACGGCGCACAGTTTAATGTATCACTATCAATATTCCGTATCAGAAGAAATTATCTTAATTTTTTTCGATCTCTCTCTCTCTCTCTCTCTCTCTCTCTCTCTTTTTCACGCTATATCAAATACAATATATTTTATTGCAAATATAACGAGAGATTCGATTCTTGCGTCAGTGAATTAATTTCGGAGCGCGAATTAGCATTCGAAAAATAATTTTTAAGCAAAGTAAGTAATTTTAAATTAAATTTTAAATTAAATTTTTAAATTAATTAAATTTTACATTGGAATATCGCGCATTAGAACCGGTTCTCACGATCTTTCTTAGTTAATCAGCTTCAAAGAGATTTGCTTATTTGATTTATTACAAATATATTTACAAAAAACATCGAAAAAAAAGATAAAATATGATGTACGAGTTGCATGGAATAAAAGAAGAATTTACAGAGTTTACTCGATTGCAATTAGTTCCTCTTTTCTCTCCATTAGAGCGATCGAATCATCTAAGTGCGTGCTGTGTGCGAGATCGAAATCGAGACTGACTAAATAGGGTGGAGAAGGAGAAAGGCACGGATGGAGATAGTTCAGTGGAATTCATTAGAGAAAGCCCTGTGTTTCGCAAACCGTCAGAGCATCGGAGAGTTGGCTAAAGGGTGTCAAATCAAATTTCCCCACGGGGGGGCTGACATCCGGCGCGCGCGCGCGAGTCTCAATTCCCCTCTTCTCTTTTTTCACCCACTCGTTTTTTTTTCGTTTTATTTTTGCGTTGCTCACTCTTTCTCTCTCTCTCTCTCTCTCTCTCTCTCTCTCTCTCTCTTTCGATACACTGATTCCACCACCCTCTCGAAGAGGTCACCGACGGTTAAATAAACCTCGAGGTCCTGTGAGCAGACCTTTCTGCGAGCAGGAAGAGGAAGCAGGACGAGATTGGCTGCTGGGTTGTCTTCTCGCGCGTGTAGGGCCCTACGTAGATAAATGGTGCGCTATGTTGGACTTCACTGATAGAGATATTAATCTTTCTCAGAGCGTTCTCTTTCTTCTCTTCTCTCTTCCTCTCTCTTTGCCGTCGTGCTCTCTGTTATCTATCTCTTTCTCGTGATATCCTTTTGTCTCGGTGTCCTTTTTCTGTTCCAAATCTTCTTTCTCTTTTCAACGTTGCTCCGTTTTTCTTTCCCCCCCTCTCTCTCCGTTTCTCTCGACTTTCTGTATTCAAAGTTAATATAACAAAAGATGAGAATAACGAGTTTTCATAACTGCAGAAGTTCCTTAATTATTACATTCGTGAATTTATTATTACTGTAATCTTAATACTCTTGAGATTAATGCGGTTTTATGCGCGCATCCTAGTCAAATTGTATCTTTATATTCATTCTATTGTATCTCTCTTTGGACCGCTATGAATTTCTCTTTTCTTTTTTCTATAGTTTTTTTTTTATCTCGTTTTTGTTGCCGCTATGAAAAATGGAATATCATATGTCCATGTCAGAAGGGTGGAAAACGAGACGCGCGAGGGCTCGCAGCTCTGGCAAAAGTCAACTTCCTCCGCGCGAACTTTCAGCTTCGCCACCCCAACGGCATGAAAATAACTCTTGGCCACTCGATGTAGTGCACAGAGTGCTTTTTTTTTTGTGTATTACATCAGTTATCCTCGCAGCAAACGTATCCAAGCGGATTATGTGAGAGGGGTGAAGAGAGAGAGAGACAGGATGAGAGAGAAAGAGAGAGAGAAACGCACATACGTTATCTTCTGGCTCTAAGCCGATATGTACACCAGTAAACAAGGATTTTATTATCCTTTGATTTGTGCAGTTTTTTTTCGGATAGTTCTTTTTTTAAGTTGGTAAAAGATCAATACACTAAAAAATTGTTGCCACAAAAAAACTATGAATCCTCGTTAATAAAATAATACGAAATATGAGAGATAAAAGATAAAGTAAAACATAGCTTTATTTGTTAAGAGTTCTGGGAAAATCTCCTCAAGCGCAACATAAACAAAAGAACATTTGATCAAAATGACACAAATAATAAATAAATAAAAAGATAAAAGTTGAATATGTATAACTAAACTAAATATGTATAAATGAATACTATTGAGTAATATTGAAAAATAAAAAGAAAAAGAAAAAATACGAATAAATAAGAATGAAGAATAAAGATAAAATTAATAAAATAAAATAACAGAAATATAAAAATAATAACAGAAATAAAAATAACTAAAAAAAAGTAATTAAACATCAGATACTACAAATAATTCGCACAATCTTCTTCTAAAAAGAAAGAGAGAGAGAGAGAGTTTAGTAAATGCTGTTGAAGCTAAAGTAAAAAATTCAATTGTGTGACGAAAGCTATATATAATGAAGCTGTACATGTTTTCGTGTTAAATATATTTGTTTTAATATATTTTTCTCTTCTGCTATTCTCTCTGTTTTTCTCTGTGTCAGTATATTAGAAAAGTTTAATATCTTATCTTCTCTGCGTTGTGTGATGCACAATATAAGCTTTCGCGCGAACAATGCTCAGGAGAGTATTGAAACAAGTTTTGTTTTGGCATCATCACGGACAGTTTGAGGGCCAAATTGAATTGTTGTTTCTTTCATTCTTTTCTTCTTTCGTTTTATGCAACAAAAATCCGTTGAGATGTCAAACTGTAACTTTTCTTTAAGACGCAAAAAATAGCTCGTAATTCCTGAAGGGAAGTAGTGTTCAAACTTTTTTCAAACTTAATGCACGAGAGAAGGAGCAAACAAGATTGATATCGACATTTGCTCCGTCGATATTGTTTATTGTTAAATTACAAAGTGTCGATACTGTTAAAAGATCTTCAATTCGCGTACGCGACGTACATACGCTTCGATATTTGTGTACCTACGTGCAGACGAGCATGTGGAAACAATATATAGAGTTCCATGGGGGTGGAGTGCACGGTGTGCCACAGTGCGTGGAATCGTCGCGAAGGTGGGGACAGATCGATAGCATAAGGGGTCCTCCAGACCTTATGGTGCCTCCTCTTCCTCCCCCTCTTTCTCTTCTTCTTCTTCTTCTCCTCCTTTTCCTCCCTGTGTTTCCTCGCCGTCTTGTTTCGGCCCGCGAAATTAACGCGCGTTTTGCATCACGTACTTTGTACCCGAGGAGAAATCGAGGAGAGTCTCCTTAAACGGGGGGAGGACGAGAATGAGAGGGGCGGTAGATGGTTTTATCCTCCCCTTTTTATTAGAGAGAGCCGCGGAAAGCTCGCGGTCGATTTCACGGAATTTTATCTTGTCCGCTTCCGACGTGGTTTTCTTTCAAGGGAAATTACTCGGGACCGTTCGAGTGGAAGGATTGAGACCGAGAAACCGCAAATTGTGCGGACGGCATATGGCGTTGTTGTTTACGCGTGCGAAAATCGATATCAAATGCATGAGGCATACGAAAGTGGAAGAGAAGCGACAGAACGAGAGAGCGAGTGAGAGAGAGAGAGAGAGAGAGAGAGAGAAAGAGGCGGTACCGGCTTTTTTCATTCTTATAACGTGCAGCACTTTACTTCACACGTGCGAGCAAGTACAAAGTGTCGGCTGGGGGAAATATTTAACCCTTTATTGCAGGGGGAGGGAGCTTGCTTTATTACAACATGCTCAATGTTGATTCTGCCGCGCACAAAGAGCAGATTAATGACTCAAAACTCATTAAAACGAATAACTCCCAATAATGCGTGCATAAAAAAAACTTTTTGTTACAGAGCATAATTGTTACAGAAAAAAAGTATTTTTTATACAATTTTTTAAGAAATATACGTTTTTGTATTTCTATACATATTATTTAATATCATAAATACCTCAATTATAAATTATACAGTTATCAATAAATTATAAATAATAATTATAAATTATACAGTTATTTTTCATTTTACATATCTGAAAATTTTGCAAGTTTTACACATAACAAAATTGTATATATATAATTGTATATTATAAAATTTTTACTTGACAAAAGAACATAAGAAACGTAAGAAATTCGCGTTTGTGGTAATCGCGATTTCATGTGTAGTGATTCTGTTTGTACGAGTTGCGAAATAGGGAGGGGATGTGCGTATATGTGTTTGTTGGTCGGATATAGTGATTAAAGCGATACTTCCGGCGGTCGTTATCGAGCCGCAAAGATAACATCGCGGCTTTCGATCACTGTCAGAGAACGAGCGCTTACCAGAGGAGCAACTCCGTACTCCGATGTGTCGTCGGAACGCGCGACAAACCCTTTCCCAAGTCTCGGTGGTTCTCTCCCTCTGCTTTTCTATGAAAGGCAGCGTGATGTCGCGCTAGTTATAGATGAACAACCACCATCAACCAACCACGATGGACGAAGAATAATTAGCGCGAGCGGGTGGAAGAGGAAATTTTGTCTGGGAGAATGATAAGACCCGGGGTGATAAGGAACTCTTAGGGAATTGGACGTGGGAGATTTTCGGTGAAACATAGCTCTCGGGCTAAAGAGAAAAATACGATAGCGGATTTTAGGGGTGGAAACGCGGGAAAAAAAATATCCTACCTTCTCTCTCACTAAGTTTGTGTATATTTGCCAATAATCTGAAAAGTGAAAATTTCATAATATGTTTATGCTCGAGAATTCTCTTTGAATATTTTATACATTTTTTTTTATACGAAACTTATAAAATGAGAATATAACACAAGAATTAGAAGATTCTAATTGTAAGTTAAACACGTTAAATAAATATACTGGCCATAAAGAGCTTACGCGCAATAAATTTATTAACTAATTAAAATTTAACCTTTCGCTTTGGGTTTTTGTCAGAAAATAAAGAAACAGAGCGTAAAGTAGATAGCGAAAGTAGTAATATCACATTGCTGACGGCTTTCTCAGGTTCTCTTCCTCCAAAAAGTGACAGTCTTATCACATGTCACTAGCTAGTGTACGATGAAATATGTTCACTTTGTCACAAAATAAGGTTCCCAAACATCCCCGTTTATTAAAACAAAAAACCACTACCGCAACGACGCGTGCGAATCGAAAAGACATTGTTTTAGCGGCTTCCTCAGGCTCTTGTTCCAAAAGATAACGGTCTTGTTATATGTCAACGAATATTATACAAACAAGTATGTTCAATTTGCCACAAAAGAAGATCCCGGAACGTTTTCGTTCATTAAAAACAAAAAAAAAAACTACCACCGACGCGTGCAAACACGGTAGACCCTCGTATAACACGGATTCGTATATTTGTTCGTTCAACACGGGTTCTTTTATTTTTAAACATGTGTTTCCAAACATATACACAATCCACATTTGTGTACAACTTACGTGACTCGTATAACACGGAACTCATCTTTCATGTTATACGGAGGCTTACTTTATATCATAATTGCATTACTATTTCTGTGTGTTTTGTGAGTTCTAGTTTTCCTATAAACAGAAACTTGGTTTTTTGAAATACACAAATACAACCAGAAATAAAATAAATTTCATTATATTATTTCAACATATATTAATCGATAACTTTGGTTACTCTGAGCTTCGCAAAGCTCAATCTGCGTATTTATACAAGAAAATAAATAAATAAATAAATTTTACAATCAATAAATAACTAGCATTCACAGTGAGGAAGAAAAGTTAGTTATATATGAAAATAATTTTTTATTGCAGAACGTTCAAGATTTTTGTTCGACTAATCGAACTTGCTCAATCGAGGGCACGAATGAAGAGCCAAGGTCTGAGAGAGAGATAGATAGATAGATAGAAAGTAACGTAAGGTCGTTAGTTTCCGGTCGAACGTGCTCGCAGCACCAGGGAGGGACTCCCAGTTGGTCACGATGTACGGGGTGTTCTGTCTGTACTGTCTAATGAGCCTCGACGCCGGACTCCCATGATACTCGGTGTATTTTAATGCACTTCCCGCCGCTACCGGCAACTGCCGTCGTATTATATCGCTATAAACGGATTAATGGCATGCCGGATGATTAGTTACGCCATCAGCTTTATGGTCCTACGGGTTACGGCCCCAAGAAGAAACTAGTAACCCTTCGCGAATCTTTACATCGGACGAACATAAGCATGAATTTTTGCCTAAGGTCTAGATGGTACATTAAATGCATAAAAAATTGTTTTCCTGTTCAATTTTTAATTAAATATTAGTTTATTGAATTAAAATTCTCTCTCTCTCTCTCTCTCTCTCTCTCTCTCTTTTAACTTAAGAGATGTAAACAGCAACGTAAACCGAATCTCTTTGTGCTAAATGCAGAAAAGGTAAAAAAATTCCGAATTCCCGAAATTCCGTTGGACTTTGGAGGTCACGAGGCGTTATCGCGGGTGTTAGCTATCGATCGCAATAATGGCGAGCGGACGCGAGAACAATCGTAATCGCGGATGATCCGCGACTACGCGTGAGTACGGTGTGTCCATTTGTCGCGCATTAACGATGTTTATGCTTGCAGCCTACGGGGACAGCCGGGCTTGCATCGTTAATCACCGACGAATTCACCGTGATTAATTATGCTTTTCGCTCGATTAGCTTCTGCTCTACCTCCGCTCGAGGCTTCGATCTCTCTCTCTCTCTCTCTCTCTCTCTCTCTCTCTCTCTCTCTTATCTCTTGTTTTTCTTTTCTTATACATTTTCTGTTTCACAATAATAATAAATATTTTTTAAGTTTTCTGACTTATTCCATTACAAAATAAGATGATAAGATAGGCCAATGGGAGCACGTTAAACAGCCTCGGAAATCAAAGTTACTTGATAAAAATTTGTGTGTCAAGAATATTCTCATGTTAAACCACAGTAAAGACGTAAAATAAAAAATCTCGACGAACACTACACGTGATTTTAACGGTACAATGACATAATGGGACTGTTCCGTTTTAAATAAAATATTGTCGAAGAAAGAGAGGAAGAGAGAGAAAGTGAAAGAATACAATTTTCGGTGGACGAGGAAAATAGCTTTCGCGAGCGACGGTTCGTGCAGTTTTCTCGGAAAAATGTCGGCGGGAAACGGGGTGGATCTCGAAAGAGAGATCGAGTTAGGCAAGGAGGGAAGGAATCTCCATCGTCCTCCCTTCAACCGGATGTGTCATTTGGTACCTGAGTCACGTACCTTTTCGTATTGACAGGGCGACCAGCAGCCAACCAGGAGGCCTTCATTCTGCTGCTGCCTTTCCTCACTGTACGCAATTCTCGATTTGGGATTTCAACATCTCGAAACAATCGTGAAGATTACTCGATGTAGTTTATTGTAATTAAATGCTTTGACAACACTTAGAAATTTAACGAAATGTCCTTAAAACAGTAAAGAGTAGGATAGAAAATAAATTGTAGGTTTTAAATTTTATAGGCTAGTTTTACGTTTTTTGAAATTTAAAATGTAAAATAATAAACAAAATAATATTCTTTAACATTTATACGTATGTTTACGTATAAATATATGTACGAAAACAAAATTGACCAGGCAACCAGAGTTCACCGGTGTGGTAATGATTAATTTATTGTAAAAGTAAATTTATACTTTTATATAAAAATAGAACATTTTATTTTGATCATCTTCAGCCAATCTAAAAATATTACAAATATACTTTTCTTGAAATTATTTATTGAAACTTGTTTTTCATTAATTTAATTACAAATTACATTTGTCCAAATTCTCTACAAAAATATTAACAAACATAGTCTCTAAAAATAAAATTTAACTATATAATTTTGTCTGAGAATTTTCTTTAAATATTTTATATGAGTTTTTATACGAAAATAATAAAATAATTTATAACACAAAATTTCCCTAAGTATTACAGAAAAAATACTCTATGTGTTACAGAATATGTTTATTTTAGATAATATAGAAGTTTAGATAATACATACACAAGAGAGAGAGCCCGTACGAGGAGTTTTATTTTAGATACGAAAGATGGATAATTAAATATTCTTTCTAATTAATATTTTTTTAAAACAAATTAATAATGAAATTAAGGCTTATGTAGTTTCAAACTAACTAAATATAATAAATAGCTTATTTTTAATTGTTTTAACTAAATGTTTTGTTGTTGCAGGATTTCGGGTGTCTTGCAGTGATGGTACAGCGATGAGCCTGCAGGCTCAGGCTCCAGCCCAGCGCCCTGCGAGGTTCTCCCCTCAGGAGACCGTTAAGGTAAGTTTTTATCAATGATTCTCGAGACGACGAAAGACAAAATAAATGTTACTCGTAGTATTTTACATTACATTTTAATATTTTACAAGACCTACAAGATTGTTTCGGTTTTATTAGTTTATACGCGCGCGTTTTATTATTTGAAAATTTGTAATGAAAATCGTGTCGCAAAAGTATCTCTGAACATATAAATGCGACGAATTTGAGACGAGTAACATGTATGTTGCTTTCCTTCCACACGAGCGATAATTAACAGCGAAATTCTCTTTCTCTCGGCGCTGTAATAATGTTGCCGCATATGAGTCACGACACCTGTTTGTCATCTATGTGTAGAGTTAAACCTTTATGGCTGACTGTACGCAACTTATATCACTTGGCATCCACCTCACAAAGAGAAAAAGAAACTAAAACAAAGAAATGTTTTCAGGATTTGCAACAATAAATAAGCAAAAAAAAAAATGAGTTTATTATATGATACTTTTATTTATTTATTTTCTTTTAATCCGCGCGTCTTGATGCGATTTTGGAGATAGCTTTTATAGTCCACATTTATTTTTGTGTTAATGTATTTTGCATCATTATTCTTCGTTGTATGCATATCTACATCGAGAGTGACAAAACTAAGCTTTTCTCCAGAATTTAATTAATTAATTAATTAAACCCTAAATAAACAAAAACAATTAGCGACTTTACTAGCTGACAAATTACTAATTACTTTTTATTAACAGCTTATTTGTAAATCTATTACATAATATACTTATTTATGAAGAGAAAGAGATAGAAGTGGCCACAGCAATAAATATTTGCGTAATTTTTTACGAATGCTCACTTTTTGCTTTAATAATTATTTTAATTAATATTTTTTCTCGTACAGTTCTCTTTCTTTGTTGTACAAAAGAAGATCCTTCTCGTGATCGCAGATAATTTTCCGCATGGATGCTCGCTCGTGTCGCTTCCTCTTCAGCCTCTTTCTCACTCTCTGACTTGCTGACGTCATTTCGGTGAAGAACCTCATCAAATAGGGTAGATGTAGGTGACAAAAGGCGCTTGTACATTAGGATACTGAGGGCTCTTAGTGAAATTTGATCTCGTGGAATAGTGTTGTGGCGATAAACCAAACTGTCATAACGCGAAATTTATTCAATCGTAAAAACACTAAAACATCCAGCAGCTGTTGATCACAGCATGTATGTTACAATCATTACGACTCTACAATAGTGTAACGTATGATCAGTAGTTTTTTAAAAATATTTTGCCAAATACTTTTGGTAATTAAAAATTTATTAATTATCGCGGATTATTGCTACATTATATAACTTATGACTTGAATTTTTTTTCATACTTTTCGCGACCAGATTGATCAAAGATGAAAACTTTACGAGAGATTGAAAACTTAGCTCTGCGCGTGTTGAAAAAATAGAAGATGTACAAGAAACACTCGGGGTTTGTGTGGTGAGATTCTGAGAACGTAAGCCAATTTGGCGCGTGCTAACCCTCCATCCTCTGTTCCTTCCGTCTTTTCGTATAAAGCTC
Source organism: Pseudomyrmex gracilis (assembly GCF_002006095.1). Taxonomy (NCBI): domain Eukaryota; kingdom Metazoa; phylum Arthropoda; class Insecta; order Hymenoptera; family Formicidae; genus Pseudomyrmex; species Pseudomyrmex gracilis. The sequence continues at coordinate 69,094 of NW_018020617.1, forward strand.
TATTTACACTGTTAGTTCCAACGATGATATCCCATCATTAATTTTTGTCAAATATTCTTTCTGCTTAGGTTAAGAAAAAAAATAAACTACTTAAGATTTGAAAAATCCAAAACATAAAACGTTAGCACATTATTTACACGTTGCAAACGATAAAAATCGTCTGTTTCAATATTTTTGTTTCTCAGAGAAGGAAAAAAAGAGAAAGAGAGGGAGAGATTCGTTTATTTATTTTCTGTAGTTATATAATTTAAATTAGTTTTCTCTTCAAATTGCGTGATTTCTCCTGGTGGAAGCGAGTTGTGTGTGTGAGATGAGCTTAAGTTTGCGTATCATCGCGGTGCACGTTAAGTTAGGCGTTGTATCTTTAATTATCTACGCGTTGCTTGAGGGACGAAGGAGGACCTGAGGGATGCTGCGAGAATCACCCAGAGGGTTCCAAAATGGTATCATTTTGTCCTCATGGCCGGGGCGTGGCTCTCTCCTTCTGATCATCAAAAATCTCTTCCTTTTGCGCCTTTTCTCTTTATCAAGTATTAGACACGAGACGTGTTATAACGTTCAATTAACGTAAGTCTTCAAAATTGAATTACAACTTCAACATTAACAAAAAATTAAAAATTCTTTTCAAAAATTACAACAAATTATTTTATTTACGCGCGTGTGTATATTCCTACATGTATATCTTTAATTCCTGAAGGTCCTAGTTTCGGAAACCACCCTTCGGAATTTAGCGGGTGTCAACGCGGAAGTTATTGCGGGAGGGACGAAGAGGGAAGAGGAGTTGTGGAAAGAGTAGTCGGCTTGAGGGTTGAGAACTCGCAAGAGAATATCCTTGGGGGCGTATTTCGCGAGCGCGGTCACCCAGGCATCGATTAGCCATTTCAGAATCGAGTTGTATCGTTTCTCTCCCTCTTTCTCTCCACCTGTAACATATCACAATTCTCTCTCTCTCTCTCTCTCGCAACATATTGCGCGCAAGCCGGAGAGCGTTTATCGTCGATATCGCGCGAGAATGAGTTCCGAGATATCATCAAGATACGAGATGTGAACCTTCTTTTTGTGAAGCGTCGATTAGGCTTCTTTCAAGGTTATATATATATCGGTCTATCGTTTTCTATTGCGATAATTGAGAATGAGAGATTTATATAAACCGATAAAACGTACGTGCGAAATATGTTTTTCCGTGTGATTTATATACGAACGCGAGGCACACAGCCCCTTTGCGCGCAGGATTGGACAAGTTTTAACCGCCGAAACTCACGCCGACATCGGCCAACAACCGTGTTGGTAGAACGTCTATCCCGCAGAATTATTAATTAGATGTGCGAGAGAAGCTAATTTACGACCGCGCTATTCCCGAAGGGTGCAAATCCGCGCCGTCCGTCCGTAAGTTTCTCTTCTCGGTGAGAAATAAGATCCCGGCTCTCGCGCGCGTAACATTTGTCTCTTAACGTTATGTAACCAACAATAAGAATCCACGACGATTATCCGGTATCTCTATTTGCGCTCGTTGAGTACTTTGTTATAGATGCCGTGCTATTCTCGGGGATTTGAATAATTTTGCTTTTACGTCACTTGAACAAATCGCTTAAAGGAGTCGCTTCCTAGTAGAAGTTTATACCGTATGCCGAAGAGACATTACGAGACATAAAATCGCGTTCGCGATAAGAGAGCAGCCCCAAAGTTTTTCGCAGTTAAATTTTCCGCGCCCGTGGTCACGTGGCACGATAAGCCCTTAATCGAAGATTAATATTACCGAGCTTCAGTTGGGAGCCCTCTGTGTTGTCACGCATCGCGATTAAGGGTCGACCTTACGTGCCGCCGGCTCCTTTCTCTCTCTCTCTTTCTTTCTCTTCATTCTTTTGTGAGTTTTTAAATCCGCCCAAAGAATAAAAATGATTATCATTTTTTTTTTCTATTCTCCAATTCTCTTTTCTGCGCCAAGTAGAACAAAAAGTTATAAGCTTCCGGTCGTGACCGATGCGACCAGCTAAAGAGCAATCGTAAATCAACGGGCTATTAATTATGCTTAGGGTGGAAAAAGTTTACATATTGCATCTTTTGGATAAGACGCTAATTTTCCCCCTCGTATTAAAGTCGTCGTAAATCGTCTTTACGACGGCTTTATTAGCACGCATGTTTGCCGTCTTCAATGTCGACGTTGATTCTCGTTTTCATTGCGATCGCAAGGAGTTTGTTGTATTAAGACCTTTAATTGTTGCGAAATGTATATTATACGGGAGGATGTTTCATTACAAGCAATTATCTTGAAAATAAAGCATTTTTGGGAAAAATGTTCTACATTGTTGTAAGGTTTTAAGCGACGCAGCAATGTGTGTAATTCTTCCGCATAACAATTTTAATTGTGACCTTGAACAACTTGCTAAGGTCATAGAAAAATTGCTTTAAAATTTTCAAATAAAAATTCTCTATTTTTGAGTACTTGTTCCTCTGTAGCTGATTTCAAGAGCTTTTCAAAACAACTAAAGTTATTTTTTATTACGTACTTGCCGAGTTAAGAGACTCGAAAGTTGCAATATACTTATATGCGTAGCGCGAGTCAATACTTCCGTGTGATATGAGAAAAAATGAAAAGTACGTAATGAGAAATAACTTTATTTGTTTTTAAAAGCTCTCGAGATGACGTTACATGTGCAATAAAATAATTTTTAAAGATTTTTATTTATTAAAATTTCAAAATAATTTCTATATGATTTTAATAATACTGTTACGCGGAGGACACCGCGTATGTGTCGCGGGAGCCGCCTGAACGGCGTGCGCTCGGCGCGACTGTTCGTTGCCGGGCAACCAGCGAGTTGTTGTATTTGAGAGTCGCGAGATCTGTCACGTTGCGTTTTCGGACGGCTTGTCCGTTTTCTTGTATTTCTAATTGAGATTCCATTGTAATAAAGAGTTTAATAGTAAACCGCGCTCTCTCTCATTTCCGCGGACAAGTGCGCGATCGCGGAGACCGGCGTGAGAGCTGTTTCCGACGCCGCGAGCGCAACAATACTGTTCAACATCACACTAACATTGCCATGTAAAGCACCACTTGAAATAATACAACTTTTATATAGAATATTTTTTCAAAACTGCTTTATTTTTAAAATAATTGACTATATGATTTAAAATAAAACACTCTGTATATGCTATTTATAAAATGTGCTCTTGAATATTCGATTTTTTTGAAGAGAGAAAACTTCAACGAATATCAAGTATAAATATGTAAAAGAATCTATCTGAAACATTGAGGCGTGCAAAAGAGAGAAATATAGGAAGTATAGATTTTTTGACGTGACTTCCGGGGCGGCACTCGGTTAATTTGGGGAACGAAAAATGCATGGCACTCGTGACGGCAGTAACTTAAGTTGTCGAACGGTTTAGAATTCCTGCTATTAATTCTTCAACCCTCCCGGAGAAGCTAACAGATTAACGAGCATAAGGGGTGTAATTCAGTACACGAAAGCCTCTTGTTCTAATCGAAATATCGAACACTGACATTTTTATGGTTATATCATTTTCGTTCGTGCTTTATGTGTGCCGCGGTATTTTAATATTTAAACAATGTACAGGAACTTATATATCATTCAATCGAAGAATATGTTGCATCACTTTTTTTTATATCCTCTCTACTATGATATGTTACAGTAATGTTGTGTATAATTGCACAAACATCTGAAAAATATTTAAAGCGTCAAAATGTTTGAAGCACTTAAGAGAAGCACTTGATATTTAAACCAGTATCTACTTAAAATCTTTCCGCAATCAAGGCACAGTCAAGGGTAGGTCTCAAGTGCAATTTATTCTACGGAACACATCTTCGTTCGCGGGAACTACGACGACGCGTGTAACCCTGAGAGAAAGTTTAAGTTCTTTAACCCTGCCACCTCTTAAGAATTGAGAATCGATATCACTGCTGCTCCACCGGAGTTTCTGCAACTTTGTTACGAGGTTTGAAGAACGAAAGGAGAGAGAACGGAGAGAGAGAGAGAGAGAAAGAGAGAGACAGAGAGACACGAAACCTCTAGAGCCGTGCCTCCAGAATTCAGGGGTTTCACGATATTTATGTGACAGCAGCTGTAGGCGCTCCAGCCCCTCTAGCTCTCGGCTGTTTCACGGCACGGCCTGTTCCAAGTTCTAAGCTTCTTCGGAGTTGGATAGCGCGATGGAAGACGCGGGGAAGGCGCGGTAGCGAGAAATATCACTTGTTTGGCGCAAAAAATTGCGCGGTATCTAAAGCCGATCTTAAAAGTAAGGTTTTTTATTGTGAGAAACGTTTGCATGTACGATCCTCATTTTTTCTAATCACATTTTCAACTGCTCTTACAAGTTTTTGTTATGCGTGAATTTAGAAAATATTGTTAAATTAAAATAATTTACTAATTTTATATTATGTTTCATGTTACATTTATTTTTTAAATATTTTTTAAATAATTTTATTTTTGAAACTACAGCAGAAAGAATTTAAGTGGACGCACGTTTAATAAATATTACATGTCTTATAACGTGTCAGCTAGTACGCGATGAAATATGTTCAATTTAGTATTAAAAAAAACCCGAAACATTTCCGTTTACTAAACAACACTATCATCAACATGCGAAGAGAAAAAAGTTGGCGAGTTCTTCAGGTCTTTTTTTCAAAAAGTAACAATCTTGTTACATTGTCAAATAGATATTACACGATAAAATATATTTTACTTTGATACAAAAAATAACCGAAGAAGAGGAGAAATATTTACGTTTTGTAAAAAAAAATCACAGCAACGCGTGCGAATTGAGAAAACATGGCTGGCAGCTTCTTCAATCTCTTGATTCAAAAATTAATAGTCGTATAATACGTGTCAATAAATATTATTGTATATATGTTTACTTTGTTAAAAGGAGGTTCGGAACGTCTGCGTAATAAAACCGCAGATGCTCATATATTCCATTTAAGAATAATGAGGGTGATAATGGCCAGGGCTTGTATCTCGTTTTCATATAATATCTTAGTTTAATGGTCTCTTGTGAAACATAAATTCTAATATGACCGCACGTCTCTTTAGAGGACAAAAAAGAGAGGTAAAAATGTTTATTTTATATTTAGAAATAATTTTTTCGATTAGAAAGAGGAAGCACATATCAGATCTTTTTATCAAGAAACTGATAATATTTTTTGAAAATATTTCAGATATTTTTTGTTGTCACACACTTTGACATTTAACTCTTGATAAGAATAATATTCTAAAGTAACTGTGATATAAAATCAATCTTGTTCTTCATTTGGCTTCGTCGTTTCTACCGATTGTTTCTAACGCGCTTGTATTCTAGTAGCACGTTCAGAGTTTAGCCATGTTCTAAGATAGAACGAACGAAGAGTTTCGATAATCCGGGCGGGTCCCGGCCGCTTGAAGGGGTAAATTACCATTTTGAGAGGTCGAGTGGCCGGTGAAAGTTAGGTGGTTAGGATGAAAACGTGTATATATACGAGTTGATAATGATCTTACAATTTGATATCCGTCCCGCGCGTGGACTGAAGGCGTCTTATTACCGGGCAGGTTTAATTAAGAAACTTTGTCGACTAGTCGAGATAAAAATTTTGGTTAATATATCCGCGTGACTTGCGTTTCTTGCTTTTGCAACGCAATGCAACCTGATGTAATGCTAATTAGCGGAGAACACGGAGTAGATTTGAGAAAAGTAATTAATGAGTAATTAATTATGTGACGAAGTACACGTAAAAAAGACATCACAACAAATGCTAATGTTTGGGTATATCAAGAGATTTTACATTTATTTATTATCCGTGAGACGTGAATGTTCGATTGATAAAGCGCGATTATGCGATCGTTAGTGTTTTTCTCGTCCTTTCTCGTGGATTGAGAATATATTTTGGCCCACGTTGAAAGAGATAGAGACAGATAAGAAAATAGTTTTGCTGTGCGAGTAGCGTGTTGTTAATTTAATTAAAAAACACAATATAATTTGACAAAAAATAATTGACTTGAAGTAAGATAAGAAAAAATCGGTGAAAAGATCTAAAAAAAAAGGGCAGTTTGCGAGGAAGAATAATATCAATTAGTTCATTTTCGAAATCAGGGGATCACAGAAACGTCTCGCGTGTTTCGCGAAAGAACGAGGGGTTCTCATTATATTATCGCCGATCGCGGATACACGGTTATGTGTTATCGAACCTCGGCTCGCGCGCGCGATATGTAACCGGTAACATGCAAAAAACAGTCTGCATGCAAGCGATCGCGAAAATATGCGTGATACTATGTAACGTGAGAAGGGCTAGGAAGACGGTAAAAGCGAAGAAATGGAAAAATTAAATATTCCGTCAGCGGATAAACACACGCGATTGAGATTAAAACGACCTTCTTCATGACAGCGTTGACGTATGCTCATTTCAATCTGTCAACATATCCCCCTCCGATTTTTGCGATACAAAAAGATAGGCACGTTCGTATCGAGAGTAAAAAAATATTTCTAAGATCGTATTTAAGCAATAATTTGTTAGTTATAAAAAAAAAATTTTTTAATATTTTTATATAAATAGTAGTTGATATAACAAAAAAATTGAAAATTTTAATATTTAAAAGTTGAAAATTTTATATTATTATGAGAATTTTATATATTTGTTATTATATTTTTATTAATTATTGAAATGATGTGTTATAATAATTTCGTAATGACGAATTATTAAATTGCGGCGCATGAAAATTTTGCGATGACAGATGTCACGAACAGCTTTAATTAGAATTGTGTTCCGATATTTCGTGATCTTATCACAAGAAGAGAACGAAAGTTTTCAACCTTACTTAATTTAGTCTCTATTATTTAATCGGTCGGAAGTGTCGGGCGTGAAGTCGACGTTGCAGACTTAACTCTCGAGAAAACTCGGGGGAGATTCTGTCTTAATACGATTTCCTCTTTCGTCGCGAGAGGAAAAAGATGCGAACGAGAACTTTCATCGTCGTTGCGTTATTTAACTTTGTTTTTGTAAACGTATAAAAAAATTTTTCCAAATTTGAGCATCGAACGCCGCAGGTACATTCGCTTTCTCGCGATATTTTTTTGTTTTTGGTGCGCGGAACGTGAAATCGTCAGGAAAAACAGCTAGGAAAGCATCCTCTTGAAAGTTTAAAGTCAACTTTCGCTTTTCCACTGTTGATCCACCCTCCGCCCGCTTCTGGTTTCCCTCTCTACGATCGTTCTCCAGGAGTCAAGGTAATGCTCGGCCGCAATAAACGCGGCTTCCGGACAAAAGTTTCGCCGGTGCGGGACGCGCATGATCTAACGGCCACGTGGGAAAATCCGCCCCCCACAAACACCGAACGTGAGAATGCGGTTGGGTAGTTCGGTGGGGTAACAAACTACTATTGCGTTGCAATCGTTCCCGCCGCCACCGTCGTCGTCGTCACCGTACTGGAGAGCTGTGTTTCCGTTTTTTGACGGAAAACGATGTTGCATATCGCGCCGAGTGTTTCCGTCGAAAGAGAAAATAGATTTCCATTACTTTTTTTATGTCCTTGAAAATAGATATCTGCGTTCTCTTGAGGATAGTGTAAGAAAATGATCTGATCTCTTTCTCTTTATTGCCTAGACAATCTTTAAAGAATGTTTGACATATTTTTTAGACGCGTAAGAAAATTATTTCTTCAATACATTGTTTTAAATTTTTTAATAAATAAAAAAGTATATAAATAAATTGCAAGAAGTGAATATTAAGATAAGTTTTAGATAAGTAGAAAAAAGTGAAAATTAAGATTATAATTTTCGTATAATGAAGATAAGAAGCACGCGCAAACATGATATAACAGATAAAAAAAAGATGATTATTAAACAAGTATTTAGGTGGATAATTTTTTTTTACAGAATGATGCAATTTGGAAAAAGCTTGTGCTAAAAATAAAGTATAATACAATAATTTTAGAAACAAAAGAAAGAAATATAAAATAATCGGTTTAATAAAATAGATTGATACAAGAGCAGAACGTGATCAAATATTGAGAGGAAATATTGATAGAATAAAATCCGAATATTTTTAAAATCATACTTTGCAACTTTGAAAACATTTATTATTTATAAAAAAAATCATGATTTTCTCCGAAAATTCGCGAGACGTTCTCGAAAGTAAATCGTGCTGGCGCAAATCGCGTCGTCGGCGCGTTTCTATACATAATTGACGGTTGACAACTTGAACACCCGCGTCGGAATTGCCTCTCGCCCAGATGGCAACGACAATGTCCTCCTCGTTCTTCCTTTTTTTCGGGAAAGCCGCAGGTAGCTCGCGAGGAGGGCGCGGGACAAAAGTTTCCCGACGGCTCGAATTAATGGCAAATCCATAGTGGAATGCTAGCGCTTGGTTTCCACCCTCGCGCTCTGCCAGTTGCCACACAACGCGCCTTCGGGGCTCCATCTCTCGACAGAATTGTAACTCTCGAGCGCTTTGACCTGCGACCGCTACACTGATTTCTGACAACTCGCCGTGTGTTTGCCTTGTGGAAGATACTTTCAACTCACTTATCGAGAAGTTTTCCGCAAATATTTGAGAGTCTCGCCCGCTAAACTTAATCTAAATACTTTTATAAGAAACATCATGTTATTTAGAATCTTATTTGTGAAGAACTTTTGAAATTTACGCAAAAGTATATTTTTGTATCTCTTTCAATTTTCATCGTAAGAAACATTAGTCTTTGTATATTTTAGAAACAATAGTATCTCTTGGAAAAATCATATATTACTCGATGATGTTAAAGGGATTCTAAAGTCTGTCTGTTTTATCGATAAAACTGAATTTTTTGTGCACACTAATTTTTTTTGGCTGTACAAATTGATAAATCCTTTTCTATTAAATTTAAGTACATACAATAAGGAATCGAGAGAGTCCAAATTTATATAACAAAATGAAAAAAAAAAACGTTTTAAAAATTTCAATTTTTTTCATTTTGTTATATAAATTTGGACTTCCCGGATTTTTTATTGTATGTACTTCAATCGTAGAAAAGAATTCGTCGATCTATACAGCCAAAAAAAAGATTAGTGCGCACGAACAATTTAGTTTTATCGATAAAACAGACCACTTTAAGATTTCCTTAATTTTCCTTATTTTTCGTGTGTGACTTGAGGTTAAATTTTATTGCTTAATAAAGCTTTATCTACTGAGAGAAACTGTTTGCTACGGTCGGTAAGATCTTTACTGACCCGGCAAATAGCTGAGGAAATATACCTACCTACGAAGAGTTTACTTATGTAATACCACTGTTTACACACACACACACACACACACATTTAAAAACTTATATTAAATATTAAATCAAAAATTAGGACTTTAGCCGTACTCTGACTGTACTTGCAAAATATATAGTTTTTAACGTGTAAATTACTATACATAGAAAATTCAAGTTGAATAACAATAAAATTCATGTGGAATGCAACTTTGCATTACATATATATGAATTACCCATTTAACCCTCTACTGAAATTTAACCCTAATCTTGTAAACCCTGACATGTCCGATTTTTGCATTAGTTAAAACGTTGCAAAAAATCTGTAAAAATTTATTTATGAGGTTTTATATTTTCAACATTCTAAATTAAGGAAATAACATTAGTTTAGACTATTGTTTTTATTGTTGTTTTCTTTTCTTTAAAAACTATATCGAAAGATATCTCATTTTCACAAATCGCTTGGATAATAAATTCAAAGTTTACAGAATTAGGATTAAAAAATCTCAGAACGAAAAAGACAATTTGGCCAGGAAACGAGCCTGGATTTTGTGCAGTTATCTTCCAAATTTCGAAAATATATGACTACACAAAGTTTTATTTGGTGATTTAAGTTTATATTTATTGAAGTATTATTTGTCATATTAAATAATTGATTTTCCTAAACTATCAGAGACACTCATGTGTATAACAAACGTAACATATTTAACGATACTGTATACAGTTTATATTTCTGTGTATATTTTTTTAGAGAGCACTGTATATTTTTGTAGGGAACAGTGTATATTTCTCTATAGAGAGAGAACACTTGCGCACAAGTTTTTCGCTCACATATTTTATCTATTTGTTATTAATTGCATTTTATGTGCAATTTTTTTTACACGTTTCAAAACTTGTGCAATCAAAAAATGGTCTAATCTGATTGAACAAACAGACTATATATCCACGCGGTTTTCGTGCAATTACAAATCGGCTAAATGACGCGTGCAATCCGCGGCTTAATCCGATTCCGAGATCAGGGCAAATGCGCGCGGAACAGTGAAGTGCGTGCAAATAGGCGCTGCACAGGCTTAATTTTCGGGTGTGCCAAGAAGAGTAGGAGGGAATGAGGGATAAACCTATAACGGGAATGTACCGGGATTATAAGTTGTAAGCTTCCCCGCAAAATCCCGTCCCGTTAGTAATGCGGCCAACCGGCAAGTGGATTGCTTTACTGGTCAGACAAAATCTTTTCCAGTAATACTGATCGCGCGATCAATCACAAAATCAACTTTTTTAGACATTCGATTTTGTGTCTTATGTATCACACCTCAAGAGAACAAGTCCAGCAGTTACTATACTTTCGTAATGAGTGAAGTTTGTTGGTAGTAGCACGTAATTAACACCGTGACCGTGGTATGATATTGTTCCACATGTTTCTGATAAGTTTGGTGATAGTATGAATAAAAATACTTTTTCGATCAACCAATCGGAACAAAATATGGAAATGAAAGGCTCTAATTAATTTTCTTTTGTTTTATGCATTGTGCATTAGGTATGCTAAATTTTGTACTTTGGCCGAAGAGAGTACAATAGGACAGTCGGTTTTTTTCAGTTAAAAATTGTGTACCATTAATGACTTAGTCAGAGAGTAACTCACATCCCTGCATTTAATTGATACTACTATATAAAGCAAACTGATAAATATAAATAAGACCATTGCAATTGTGATAAACACCTAATGATCTCCGGTAAAAAATTTTCCATGTATAAAATTATATGAACATATTCGGTATATATATATATATATATATATATATATATAAATTTGCATAATTAGATATAATAAGTTTAATTTGTGTATAAGTATATATGATTATATATCAAAAATTTTTTTAAAATATAGTAAAAATATNTCAAAAATTTTTTTAAAATATAGTAAAAATATAGTTTTATATACTTTTTTTGTATCTAACATGATACTAATAGAGTTATTTTGTAATTTGATATGGAATATCTCTGAAGCCATTCTCTTAAAAAAAGAAATTCTCCGTGTATAAAATTGTATGGACACATTCGGCATATAAATTTGCATAATTAGATATAATTATTTTAATTTGTGTATAAGTATGTATGAAAAATTTTTTACCGGGTCGTCGTTCTATATTAATCGCAAACGCAATGTAAGAGTTAAGACACGATGTATGCATATAAATGTGGTTACACGTAAACTTATTGAAAATAATTGTATGGTGTAAAAAGATAAGGAAACGTTAGAAAATAACAATAAAAGTTACTTGAAAATATTAATTTGATTATAAATAGTTCTAATACATAGCTTGTTACAGTACAAATATCATAATAGACTACAACCTAACGTTTAATACTTTAAAACTACAATGATTTGATTAACATATATCTCGTAACATTGAATGTTTTGCATTAAATAAATTTTATTCTTACATTAAAGAGATTTATATACTTAGATACTGTGGATTTGTGTATATTCATATATTTATGTGTGCCAAACATAATATATATATACGCAGTACCTTGCGTATATATTATAAATATTACATTTTAATAAAGAAACGAATTTATTTTATAATTAACAAATTGCAAAGTAGTAACTGTTAAACTCTAAAAAGTGCATTACGGAATTTACTCATAAACAGAAAGTATTTTTTGTTATCATAAAATAAAACTCGTTTAAACAAAAGAAACACAAGATTTGGACACAACGACTAGGTAGTTGTTCACCTAAAACTTTTTGTTTAAATACACAAAATTCTATCATAAACAGGAAGCTTATGTGCATGGAGCGAATAAAAATAATAAGCGTCAGTACTGAAAAAAAGTGGGGCATACACTTGTATTTCTTCTTTGAAGTAGGAACATACGACGATTTTCAACTTTTGCTTTAATGGCATTAACACCAAATAGTTCCTAAAACAAAATACAGAATACATTTATAATAAAATCCTATATCCTTATATATAACTTTTATAAAAAGTACGATGTACCTTTGTTCCAATTTTATAAGGTTTTAGTTATTTTTTTCCTAAATACTCAAGTTTTCAAATGTGACAACATCATAGCAATCAAACTGTTCAAACCACAGTATGGAAGTGCACGGCTCTGATTATTTCTCTTATGTCTTACGTGTTATGCATTATGCAAAAGGTTATAGTTTGATTCTAAAATATTACAATCATCGAGTAGGATCGTCATTCTCTGGCTTTTTTCCGCTAAAAGGTGTGTAACATTAGTCACTTATTCAGAGTAACGTAATTACATCCCTGCTTCGAATGGATACTGTGTATATGAAACAAACTGGTAAATATAAAGAGATCAATTGCATATGTGATAACCATCTAAAGGTCGTTATTTTTTACAACAAGTTTACAAAGGTACTTTACCTTTGTAAACTTGTCGTAAACTAAATTGCAATATGTAACAAACTAAGGAACCGTTAAAAAATAATAAGAAAAGTTACTTGCAAATATTAATTTTATTCTAAATATTACTAATACATAGCTTTATACATTACAAACATCGTAATACACTATAACTTAACGTTTACTATTTTATAAATACAATGATTTAATTAACGTATATCCTCTCGTAACATTGAATGTATAGCATTACATAAATTTTGTTCTTACATTTCAGAGACATATACATAAATATTATGGGTTTCTTAAACGTGTGACTTGTATAGGGACATATATGTATATGTGTATATTTGTGTGCCATACATAAATATACATATACGCACTAGCTCGTCATAAAAATATTACATTTTACTGAAGAAACGAATTTATTTTATGATCCACAACTTGCAAATTAGTCAATGTCAATTTCCAAAAAATGGTTTTTGGAAGTTAATCATAAACAGAAAATAATTGTGATATCATAAACTAAAACATATTTCAACAAAAGAAACGCAAATTTGATCACAACGACTTAATAATGTTTTAGCGAAATTTTTTGTTTCATTACAAAAAGGTCATTATCATAAACAGAGAACTTAAGTGCAGCCAGCGTATAGAATTGATGAGGTGTATTTGTAATTAAAAACATAGTAGGGTATACACTGAATTTTATCTTTTGCGAAAAATAAGAAAACACGACGCTTTTCAACTTTTTTTTTAATAGCGTCGAGAATAAATGGTTCCTGAAACAGATTACAAAATATAAGTATAGGAAACTTTTGTATACTTGTGTATAAAGTTTAGAAGAAGTACGAGATAAACTTCGAATAGAAATATTAAAAACTGAATCCTTTACATCGTCACTCTCTACGTATAATTACATAAGTGTCACATACGGGATTTTCAGGTTATTGCATAGTGACACTTAAAAAATCATGTTCTTTCTGGTCTCCGAAAAGTAAAGAAAAATATTCATAAGTAAGATAAAAATTTAAAACCGAAAGATGCTTAAGTGGGGAAACTATATGAAGCCATAAACTGTTAAATTGCTCTGCTTTAAAATTTGCGTTTTGGAGTTACGAGATTAGACGTAGGGAGTGACGACATGTAAACAGTAAGTTATATCTAAGAAAAAACAAAAGAAATAACGCACAGTTCGAAACACTAGTAAACTAGTATTGAACATAATCTATACATACATTTAACATGTGACGTCTATGCACCAGTGTATTCAAGAACATTTCGTTAGTAATCTGAAAAAAGTCATGTAATATTTTCACTTAGTGTCATTTCCTTACATTGTGTAACACTCTTTAATATTGGTAAGTTGTTTTTGTGTTTTAACCAAAGAAGTTACGGATTTAGACTACAATTTAACTCTTTACACATGTACACCCATATAAATACATATGTAAATGTAAAAAATTAAGAAATTCTGTTTTACATATAACTATAAAAAATAAATAAGTTCATTTAACATACCATCGACAAACCGTCGTCTGAATATATGTTATTAATAATACAATTCATTATTGCTAGTATGTTCACGTTTCTATAAAAGCAAATATCAGATATACAATTAGGATGTCAACTTATTCTTTTACATTATATAATTCATGAAACAACAATGTTTGTTCCGAGATAAAGGTGAATATAAAAAATATGCAGATTATGTAAAATACATAGTCGTATATTGCAGGAAAATACTTATGCACAGAAAACAATTGTTTTACCTTCCTATTCCATTTTTTAGTCCTACTAATATAATATCCAGCGCTAACTCATTTTTTGAGTGAATAGAAAAAATATTGAAAAGCACAGGAACAGTAACACTTTTACTTGCATTGAAACTATCTCCAAATCTTGGTAAAGCGGTACCATTAAGTAACAATAAAAAGTTATACAGATCCTCGTATTGTCTAGAGCATGGTAAAAATTTAAAGAATTCTTCTTTTTTTTGTTGGGTCTGGTATGTGTTGAATATTGTTTGCCACAAAGCAGACGTATTAAAGTTGACAGTTTCTAATATTACTCCTTGGCAATATATCCATTTCTGCCAACTTGGCAATAGTCTGCAAGTACAAAACATTATTTTAACTAAATATATAAAATTCTTATTAAAGACTTTCTTTCTCTCTCTCTCTCTCTCTCTCTCTCTCTCTCTCTCTCTCTCTCTCTCTCTCTAATCTAGTATCGCGATTTTAACCATTCTCTTTTTAATCATACAAGATATTACATATCAGAGTCGCAATATATGATATAAAAAGTTAGGACACCAACAAACGTGAACGTGCTATGAGAAAATAGAAGGATGTACTTGTTTTGTGCAGGATATTTAACATGCCAGTTTAGTATTGCATTAACATGGTCTTTGCACTTTAAACTACCAAAAATGCATGTCCACTTTAGAACTTCATGATACAATTGATGATTGTCATTATGTTTCTGAAAATATGTACGCGTCATGCCAGCAAGAACTTTATTTAACATTTCCTGGAGTTTATTCTGTAAAAGCGGTAGGTGTCATGTTGTAACAAAGTGTGAATTTTCAAGTGTCCTTAATATATAAGTATTTAAAGTATTTAAAGAGATATCTTTGTGTTACTTAGATGTCTATATTCTAGATGTCTAAAGAAAATTTTTCTTGGAATATAGTTTTGACATGAGAATATATACCAAAGCTTTCTAGTTTTTCTTACTTACATGTATGCGTGAAATGAAAAGGTTACACATTTTTTTTCTTATTTAATATTTACATGTATTGTTTCTACTTTTCATTTTTACTTAAATCTTTTTTTGAAATAAAAAATAACTACACTTGTTTTGGTGTAGTTATCTAACCTGTTTTATAGTTCATCGGTAAAGAATTTTTCATGTATAAAATTGCATGGTATGTATGAAAAATGTTTTACCGGGTAGTTATATACATATACTATGGTACCGTACCAAACTTTTTAACCATCTAGTTAACAATGAGTTTGCAATTATTACTTTCTTAGTGTATTAATTGTATTATTATTTACCTTGATATTTCTCGAAAGAACACTTTCTGGGAACGGCAACATTTTGTATATAGTTTCAAGAGCATTAAATACAGGATACCACGCTGTGTAGGAATTGTTTACATGAAATATACTGCTTGCAAGTTCAAGATATGTGTCTAGGTCAGTAGATGTTAAAACAATTTTTTTGTTATATTCTGTATTTTGTACCAAAAAATAGAAAGCATCGTCGAGTAGTTGTGCTAAAGTGACGTCAGACAAATTTGCGAGTTTAGACCCTCCGATTTTTAGAAAACGAACAATGCGTCTCCATAATTGACGGTCATACTTAACGCGATATCCTACGACAAAATAATGTTTAAAAAATCACAGTGAAAGA
The DNA here is from genome assembly GCF_002006095.1 of Pseudomyrmex gracilis. Taxonomy (NCBI): domain Eukaryota; kingdom Metazoa; phylum Arthropoda; class Insecta; order Hymenoptera; family Formicidae; genus Pseudomyrmex; species Pseudomyrmex gracilis. The sequence continues at coordinate 85,097 of NW_018020617.1, forward strand.
GAGAGAGAAAAAAAAGAGAGAAACAATGTAGTAGAAATTTACTGTTCTAAACTAATGAAAAGTTATAATATATTATAATTTTTAAGTAGAAAATTCATAATCCAGGTGTTATCTGGATATCTTATTATATTACCTGGATGATCCACGACAATAACGAACTGACTTTTATTACGAAGATTTATAAAAACTCTTTTTTCGTCTGGCTTTAGAACATGACGATAGATGGAAACACTTGTGTTTAGTATTTTTATAATGGTTACAGGTATCCTCCACTTTTTCGTGCATGGCGTTTTGTTATCAACGTCAATACAGTCTATAATTCTTTCCACCAGATGCGTATTATTGTATGGGTTTATTTGTACTACAGGATAACCACTTTGTGCTGTCCATGAAGTTATCATACTTGTGATATTTTCTGACTTCATGTATGAAATTTCGTTACGCAAGAAATACGTTTCAAACTCCTTATTCCATAAGTTATCAAGGATTGACGATTCTTTGTACATGTTGTGTGATGGATTATTCCTGACAACACATATTATAAAATCGTAATATAAAATATATCGTCAATGCTTGCCGTAAATCTCAGAAAAGAATAGTTAATGATTGTTATAAGTTATGATGACTTTACGAATATATACCGTGAAGAACATTTAAGTAAAAAATGTCAAAGTCCGTTGTATTGGAATGATTTATACATACTCACATGGTATAATATATCTTTACTGCTTCTTTAAACATAGAAGTATATAGAAAATCTTCTTTAAACACGGTATTGAGCATATAGAAGATACTGAATGCTATAACATAATTGATAATGTTGAGGTTTTAACATTTTATTGAAAAGAATAATTATACTAAGCAGAAAATACTACGGTTTTATTTGTACTATATTTTACTAATATTTCTAATCTTTAACTTATATATGCACACAATATCACTAAACTTTCTGTAAGAGTAGTTTTTATTTTATGTAACAACTACAAATGCAAATTTCGGTATTTATACAATAGTATTGTTTGTGTACATATAAAAATAACAGAAGTAGCATGTCATTTCTAACATTTGTTAATTTGAAAACTGTTAGTCGATGTGGGTTTTATTATATATCCAACTACATAAAATATAAAAATGCAAACTTGCAATAAAAGTAAGGCACACAGTTTTAAGTACAATTAATAAAATAGCTTTCTTTTGTATTAACATTTACAAAATATGACGCAAAAATAAAACGACACATGTTTCAGGCACGTTCTAAAGATCGAACAACGATCAAACTCTAAAATTGTTCAGTTACAATAAACATGGTAAAGATAATAGGTAGCTGCAAATTGTTTACAGTATACTTAAAATTTGTTTTTACACTATTTTTAAAATATGTAGCAAGATCTCATACTTTTTGGCCTACTATTTTATTTTAGACATAGAGTTAAGTAATTAAAAGTACTCAATAAATTTATTTTTCTGTACCTTTTTCTCGCCACAGTTTAGTAAGAGTTGAATTCTGTAATATGAGTGAATTTTCTTGAAAGTGAGGATCGTATTTAACTACTTCCATATAATCAAAAACTGTCCGTCGTGTTTGAACCACAATTGAATTTAGTAAAGATGTAATGTAATACTAACAACAAGTAATTTAGTAAGATAACTTTGATGATTAGTCAAATACTTACTCGTTCTGTTAGTAAGTAAGTACTATATTAGTGTTTATTACTATATTAAATGTTTATTAATAAAGCTTTTGGATATTCTTGATCAAAAAAATAAATAAACAGAAAATTATCAGTAGCACAGTGATCAAGAAATTATTAATGTAAATTATTTTCTATACACAAACATTATATATGTTTATATACTTTATTAATAAAATGGCATACTGCATATTTTTTTAGTAAAACCAAAAGATGAATATAATATTATTAATGTAAACGTTTTACACTATTTCTAAGAATAACTGTTTCTTATCTATCTTCTTTATGTAAAAATTTTTAAATGAAACTTACACAAGTATAATCTTACCTGATCGCGAAGATAAACTCCGTATACTGTTGAAAATCCTTCAATAAACCAAGAATCAAACTGTCCAAACGTAAGTAACCAATCACTAAACATTTCTTGTATCACAGTACGTGCTATCATACATGTTACTTCTCTTTCTCTTATAATAGAATCTACTTGTTTGTTGTATATACTGTTACCTTCACTGAAAATAAACATAAATGTACTGCAAGTATATTCTTTTTTTTTGTTTACAGATCTAGAGATTTTACAAGTTCTTTTCTATATTTTCCGTTGTACACATCTCACCTTAACAAAACAAGTCCAGTAGTTACAATACTTTCGTAGTAACTAAAGTTTACTGGAAGTATGAAGTACATAGTATGATGTTGCCTTGGTAAGATATGCAGCCGCATAAGTTTGCTAATATTTTTAATAAGAGATTGTGCATATAACGTGCCATTTATCTCTCGACTTTTATTTGTAATAATAACGTCGCCCGATAATATAAAACCGACATCATTTGGTATGACACCTACTGCTATCAAATGCGTAGATATTAAAGGTGTGGTGTCAAATAATGTATTCAGCATGTTTGTTCCGTAATTTTTTTGTTCCGTAACAGGCATATTTGATAGAGCTGTTTCGTTGTTTTTATGTTTAATTTGAATGGTAAATCTAGCCTTGGTAGTTGTTCTTTGCCAATATGGAAATATCCATTCATTGGGAATACGCGGTAAAATCAGAAATCTATTTAATAACAACAAAATATTACGTTACTAAGTTATTACAGTAGATAACTATATTACGGCACATAAAATATATTGACATAGTAGAAACATTATATTAATCATATTTAAACGTACCAAATGTAATAATAATAATACTACTAAAATACAGTTTTATCTAGTAAACTAGACGCTAGTTAGTATAGTTTATTTATTATTATTAAATGTTTTATAGTATATAAATTAAGAGACTTAAAAACTCTACTATATATATATATATAAAATAAAAATTAGTAGTATTATACATAGGAAAACACATATACATAAAACATTGTATGTCGCAATATTGAAAAATATAAATATTTCTTGTATGACATTTTGATAATGTGTTTTAAAACGAAATGTAATTTTTTTACAAATGATATTGTACACTGGTTGAAGTATTATACAAATGTCAGCATGTTATAGCTTTGTATGCACTTACACTTTTACTTTTTTTTGGGTCTCGTGTGTAAAAACTGTCGCAACTTTTTCTAGCTTACACTTATGTATTAAATTTATCGCGTATATTCCAGATTGTATAGGTAGTTTGTCCTTTATTACAAAAGTGCAGGCATGGCCTCTGCAAGATTCTTTGATGAAAGTAATAGACACATTTTTGAATCGACTTTTGGTACTACTTGACTGTAACGTAGTGATTTCAAAACGTGTAAATTTAGGCATGCTTGTATAAGGAAATGCTTGTTGGACATTTATTTCCTGTATATTACAATACCGACCAATTTGCAGTCTTATAGAGTTCTTTTTACATGTCACGTTTAAAAAAACATTAGAATAGACAATAAGAGAAGTGTTTTGTGTTTCTAAAGAAATATTATAGTTTATCGGATGTATACATTGTGATGTCTGAGACAAACTTTCATCCGAAGTAGAAGCAATTCCGGTGATACATATTAAGCATATAATTCTACAGAATATAAGCATCTGCATAATGCGTATCTGCAAAATGAGTTTGTTTGGTAAATCAGAAATACAGATGTACAGTAAAACAAAAGTATTATGCACAAATTTATTATAAAACGAACGTTTGTACTATCAAATACAAAAGCAATTACAGATGTGCGATTGTTACGAGTACGGTTATGAGTATACTACAATGACCTTTATTTCTATCACACATAAACATACAATATATATATCGGTTGTGTTTTACGAATTTGAAATACGAGAAAACGATTAAAAAACTAAAGTAAAGATTTATTGTAAATTACATGTTTTTGCCAAAATGTGATATTTTTTCATCAAAACTACATTTGAGAAAAAATTTTACTTTCAGTTGGGAGCGCGGAAAATTGCATGTTGTGTATTTTGGCAATGAAGAAAACTTCTTAATAAATTTTATGACTAACGTACGTACTATTTATCATATTCTAAAGATATTAACATTGAAATTTCTACGAACTGCTTTTTTGCTTCTTTATTACAAAACCATTTTATATTACAAAACGCTTGTGAGATAATAAATCCAAGTACCGATATTCACTGTCGGATATTTGTGTACAGGTAGAAAAGTTATACTTTATAACAATTGTAAATCTTCAACAACTAGACAGAGATACAAAGAAATAAGAACTTACCATTGTTTATGTAGTGATATCCAAGTCATTAAGATATAAATGTTGCAAGAAACACTATTGCAAAGTTGTAGCACAATGAGATCGAAAACGCCTGCGCGATCTTACCTCTTCGAGATATTCTCGATAACTAAGAAACGATCGGTTCTGTGAAGGATATCTACGTGCCACGAAGTAAACATCTGTGTTTGTGGAAACGACCTTATTTATGTTCTCTTCTATATACATACATGATGATAGAAATAGTGATTTTATATGTCTTTTTTGAGGTTGAATATGAGAGTATAATTTCACATACAAACTGTGTTATTTAATAATTAGATTGGTGAAGACGGAATCTACATTTGTGAAAGAATGTATTTCCAAGATTTAGTTTGAAATATACTTTAAATGTGATATTGTTCTACTGATAAAAATTCAAAGGATTTCGTTGCAAGAAAAATACGAAATTCGGAACGGCATTCAGAATTTTTACAATCTAGAGTTTAGGTATTTAGGTTCGCGTAAACGTATGTGGTGAGATGCACAATGTCACGCTCATTGCCAGCATTTACTTTGTATATATTTTTTACACCGACTGTTTTAAGAAATAAATTTTTAATAAATTTTAGTCTTTATTATATAAAATGTGTACAATTTAGTATGTCTTAAGGAGAATAGCGCGCCCAACGTTTATCATTTATTTTCTATTTTATTATTTATTATTTTTTTATCATTTATTTATTATTTATTTTTCACGTTATATCTCTTACGTAGAGTTTACGTTTTCGACATAATGAATCTATTTACTGATATTCTTTGTGTCTTATTAGCATACAATTTGTTCAGTGACAAAGAAGAATTGCAGAATATAACAATCATATTAATCGTTTGGCCGATTTGATCACTGCTATTCTTCACTTTTACAAGATCTGCGAGTTTGTGTGCGCTACAAATGCGAGAAAATCATTATCGACACGCTTTATGAGACGACGAGGTGCGAACACCGCAGCCGCGAGAAACGAATGTTCTAGCGCAAGAACATACCGGTTACGGATAAAAAGTGTAATCTCTTTGTCCAGCGTGTGTGCGCTGCTATGCATCGGCAAAATATATATTAGACCATCGTTAAACTTTCAAAGCTGTTTGGTCACTCTAAAGTTCTGGTAACTTGTAAGGTTACACGGTACGTTATATTACGTGTTTAGAATACAAATGTTATCAAAACGCGAATACCGATAAAAGAATAAAATAATCGCGCGGTTGGAAAATTGCTTGATCATATACCAAGCAGATTTTTTGTTGGTGTGAGCAATAATTCGCGTGAACTTAGAAATTGTACGGCTGCTTTCAATAAAAGATAGAAGAATATTTTTGAACGACTTAGCTGAGTACGATCAGCTGTTGACAAGGTCGTACACAAGGCTGTTTACTTACTTTTGCGAGCGATACGAAGTCGCGTGAACCATCAGGTGACTGACGCATAGAATTCGGCCATGATTTACAAGACAGCCATTTCAAACAACTTGTGATTCGGCATAGCGAGCCGAAAATTATTTACATAAAAACTATATTATCAATATATTGAAGTTTTACGAGCACATTTGTCGTTCACAGAAATTTAAAATGTCTGTTATCGGAAATCTGTTTTTGCCTGTCAGTTGTCAAACTTCTTACTTTTTTTTTTATTTAAACTAAAAAACGAAATTATTGGGTTATCGCGAGTAAAAAATTTGTATATATTTCTGATTTTTCTCTTTTTGTACTTTGAATCAATTTGATATCGCTTGCGTTACCTTGTCTTATTATTTGAACACGTTTGTGAAAGAATACGGTCATCTTGTTATTTTCTCTACATTTAGGTAAAGGTTATTCTCTTGTTACTCTTTGATTTTTTTTTTTTTTTGATATTTTTGTTATTTGTTTTTTTTTACAATTGTTTGAAGTGTGTTGTGAATTACTCTCAAAGTGTTACTAAGAAATTTATTTGGCTACCTTATTTCGTTTACAACTGTTGTATTATCAAAATCTTGAAGTAAACTCGTTACTCTTTGTTAGTTTGAGCTATGTATTAAGTTTGTTAGATTGAGCTCTATATTAAGATATGTATGATATATAAGATATATATGGCATATAATAAAATAGACAAATTAAAGAAGTTGCCTTATATATATTACCAGCATGATTACGCACAACAGCACATACATTTTACAATATTGTAAGATAAGTCTGAATGAATTGCTTGATTGTAGAAGTAAAGCAAATTGAATAGCTTAGAACAAGAAGAACAGCATATCAGAAGGAGCAAGATGCACAGTTATATCGAATATCGTATAATCTATTACATAGTGATTGAAAACTATAACTGTACCATGTAACTGCATACATAAACCTGCATCATAATTTTTCACTTTTATAGTTTATTTGCATCTTAAACATAAAGTGGTTTTAGTTTTAGATACTTGTGTTATTTTTTCACGCTCACAATAAAGTATCGCATATACATATTGTGTACCTTTGTTCCGAGGTTGGAAATTTTAGTTATTGTTTTTTTAAATAATCAATTTTTTTAATGAGACAACATCGTAGTAATCACACTTTCTACACTATGGAAGAGCGAGGCTTTGATTAATTCTTTTATGTCTTACGCGTTATGCATTCTGCAAAAGTTTGTAGTTTGCTTTTAAAAGAGTACAACAGGATCGTCGCTTTCTGGCTTTTTTCGGCTAAAAGTTGTGTAACATTAGTGACTTATTCAGAATAACGTAATTACATCCTTGCTTCTAATGAATAATGCTTATATGAAACAAACTGGTAAATATAGAGAGATCAAGTGCATATGTGATACCCATCTAAAGGTCGTTATTTTACATTAATCGCAAGACGCAAACGCAATGGTAGATGCAAATGCATGCATATAAATGTGTACATTCGTAAACTTGTTGTAAACTAAATTACAATATGTGAAAACCTAAGGAAACGTTAGAAAATAATAATAACAGTTACTTGCAAATAGTAAGTTTATTCTAAATATTACTAATACATAGCTTTATACAGTACAAACATCATAATAGACTATAACTTAACGTTTACTATTGTATAAATACAATGATTTAAGTAACATATATTTTTTCATAACATTGAATGTATAGCATTATATAAATTTTGTTCTTACATTTCAGAGACATATACATAAATATTATGGGTTTCTTAAACGTGTGACTTGTATAGTGACATATATGTATATATGTATATTTGTGTGCCATACATAAATATACATATACGCACTAGCTCGTCCTAAAAATATTACATTTTAATGAAGAAACGAATTTATTTTATGATCAACAACTTGCAAATTAGTCAATGTTAATCTTCGAAAAGTGTATTTTGGAAGTTACTCATACACAGAAAATAATTGTGATATCATAAAATAAAACGTTTTTAAACAAGAGAAACACAAATTTGATCACAACGACTTAATAATGTTTTAGTCAAATTTTTTGTTTCATTACGAAAAGTTCATTATCATAAACAGAGAACTTATGTGCAGCCAGCATATAGAAATGATGAGGTGTGTTTGTAATTAAAAACATAATAGGGTATACACTGAATTATATTTTTTGCGTTATATAAGAAACTACGACGATTTCTAATTTTTTGTTTAATGGCGGCGAGAATAAATGGTTCCTGAAACAGATTGCAAAATATAATTATAGGAAACTTTTGTATACTTGTGTCTAAAGTTTAGAAGAAGTACGATATATACTTTGAATAGAAATATTAGAAACTTAATACTTTACATCGTCACTCCCTACGTATAATTACATAAGTGTCACATACGGGATTTTCTGGTTATTGCATAGTGACACTTAGAAAATCATGTTCTTTATGGTCACCAAATAGTAAAGAAAAATATTCATAAGTAAGATAAAAATTTAAAACTGCAAGATTTTTTAATTAGGGAAACTATATGAAGCCATAAACTTGTAAACTCCTCTTCTTTAAAATTTGCGTTGTGGAGTTACGGGATTATACTTAGGGAGTGACGACATATTATAAACAGGAAGTTATATCTAAACAAAAACAGAAGAAGTAACGCACAGTTCGATAAACTAGTAAAATAGTATTGAAAATAATCTATACATACATTTAAAATGCGATGGTTATGCAGCATTGTATTCACAAACTTGTTGTTAGTAATCTGAAAAAATTCATGTAATATTTTCACTTCGTGTGATTTCCTTACATTGTGTAATACTTTTCAATATTGGTAAGTTATTTTTGTGTTTTAACAAATGAAGGTACGAATTTAGACTACACTTTAACTTTCTACACATTTATACTCATATAAATACGTATATAAATGTACAAAATTAAGAAATTGTTTTACATATATAACTACAAAAAAAAAATAAGTTCTTTCAACATACCATCGACAGGGCGTCGTCCGAATATATGTTGTTAATAACACAATTTATTATTGCTAGTATGTTCATTTTCCTATAAAAACGAATAACAAATATACAATTAGGATGTCAAATTAGTCTTGTACATTACACAATGTAACATGAGACAACAATATCTGTTCGGAGAATAAAGTTAATATGAGAAATATGCAGAATATGTAAAATACATGTTTGTGCGTATACTGCATAAAAATTCTTATATAGAACACAAACATCTTACCTTCCTATTCCATTTTTTAGTCCAAATAGTATTATTTCCAGCGCTAAATCATTTTTTGAATGCATAGACAAAAGATTGAAAAGTACAGTAATACTTTTCCTAGTAGTTACTCTACCTTCAAATGGTAGTAAGGAATCACCATTAAGAAACACTAAAAAGCTATACATTTTGTCGTACTGTCTAGAGCAAGATAAAAATTCAAAGAATTCTTCTTGTTTTTGTTGGGTCTGGTATGTGTTGAATATTGTTTGCCACAAAGCAGACGTATTAAAACTGACAGTTTCTAATATTAATCCTTGGCAGTATATCCATTTTTGCCAACTTGGCAACAGTCTGAACAAACAAAACAGTATGTTAATGAAATATATAGGTACACTTTTAATTAACGACTAATCAAGAGCTACTTCAATTATTCTTTTTTTAATTTTACAAAAGTATCGCATGTTATAGTAGTAATTCTATGTTATAACAGTTTATTAGCAACATGAGATTTTAAGGATTCTTATTGACGACAACTTGCTGAGAAAAAAAATAGAACAATGTACTTGGTTTGTGCAGGATAGTTAACATGCCAGTTTAATATTGCATTAACATGATCTTTGCATTTTAAACCATCAAGAATGCATGTCCATTTTAGAACTTCATGATAGATTTGATGAGTGTCAATATTTTTCCGAAAATATGTATGTGATATATCAGCAAGAACCGTATTCAACATTTCCAGGAGTTTATTCTGTAAAAGCGGTAGGTGTCATGTTGTAACAAAGTGTTAATTCTCAAGTATCATTATGATATAAATATTTAAACATATCTTTGTGGTACTTAGTGTTCTATATTAAAAAAAGTTTCTTTTTTACTAGTTTTGATATGAGAAGTTATACAAAATCTTTCTATTTTGTTTTTTGTTATATGTATGTGTAAAATGGGAAGAGTTCAAAGAGTTTTTTTTATTCTATATTTATATGTATTACTTCTAATTTTTATAAATCTTCTTTTGAAATAATAATTACATTTGTTTTGTAGTGCATATTTATATAATGTGGTACATTAGTAAACATTTTTACCATCTAGTTAACGATGAGTGTGCAATTATCTAGTTTCTTAATGCAATACTTGAAAATTTTATTATTTACCTTGATATTTCTCGAAAGAGTACTTTCTGGGAACGGCAACATTTTTGACATTTTTTCGAGAGCAATAAATACAGGATACCACGCTGTGTAGGAATTATTTACATGAAATATACTGCTTGCAAGTTCAAGATATGTATCTAGGTCACTATATTCTGGAACAACATTTTCGTTATACTCTGTATTTTGTAGCAAAAAATAAAAGGCATCGTCGAGCAGTTGTGCTAAAGTGACGTCAGACAACTTTGCGATTTTAGCCCCTCCGTTTTTTAGGAAAAGAGCAATGTGTTTCCAAGATTGACGGTCATAGTTAACGCGATATCCTATAGACAAATAACTGTTTAGAGAATCACAGAGAAAAAAAGTGAAACAATGTAATAGAATTATTTAGTGTTTTAAACTAACGAAAAGTTTTATATACTATAAAAAACATAAAAATAATAATTTAAGGTTTACGCGGATATCGTACTATATTACCTGGGTGATCTACGACAATAACAAACTCATTTGTATTACGAAGAAATATATCAAATCTTCTTCTGTCTGGTTTTAGAACATGGCGATGGATAGAAACACTTGTGTTTAGTATTTGTTTATAAGTCACAGGTATCCACCATTTTCGATTGCACGGTTTATTGTGATCAACGGCAAAACAATCTATAATTGTTTCCATTAGATGTTTATTATTCCGTCCTATGTGTACTACAGGATAACCAATTTCTGCTGTCCATGAAGATATTATATTTTTGAAAATGGTCGACTTCATGAATGGAAACTTATATAAGGACAACGTCTTAAATTTCTTACTGCGTATTAACGTATTAAGAATTGACAATGTTTTGTACGTGTAGTTTGATGTTTTTTTTCTGACAAATAAAATACAATTGTAACATAAAAAATAGCGGAATGCTTGCGTGAATCTCAGAAAGAATATTTAATGATTTATTTAATGATTATTATATGCTGTTAAGATATAATCACTTTACAAATATATGATGTGACAAACGTTTAAGTAAAAAGTGTCGAAGTATTTTGTATTTCAATAAGTTAAACATACTCACGTGTTATGATATAAGTTTACGGCTGCATTAAACAAAGAAGTATATAGAGAATCTTGTACAAACACAGTATTGAGCATATAGAAGACACCGAATGCTACAACATAATTCATACTGTTCAGATTTTATAGGAAAACTTTAATAGAAAAAATAATTTTAGTAAATAGAAAATACTACATATGGAAAGTACAGCTAAATTAACTTTAACACACAAAGAAGTTTACATTTAATAGTGTTATTTATATATTGTGCATTTAAGTAGATTTTATATTTTTCATCTGTAATTTTCTTTTCTTGTATAATTTATACTATAGTTTACTAATATTTACATTCTTTGACATACATATGCACATATCAGTATCATTACATTTTCTATAAAAAGATTTTTCTTGATTCGTATTCCAACAAATACAATTTACTGTACTTATACTGTCATTTACTATCCCTTATAACATTCTGTAGTTTGAAACTTGTTAGTCGATTTTGTTTTTATCATATTTGCAACTACATTAGATATAAAATTACAAACTTACAATAAAATAAAAGCGCAAAGTTTTAAGTACAATTATCAAAATAGCTTTTTGTTGTATTAACTTTTAGAATATATGTCGCAATAAAACACCTCATATTTTAGTCACGTTATACAGATGGAACGACGATCGAACTCCAAAATTATTCAGTTACAATAAACATAGTAACGATAATGAGTAGATGCAAATTTTTTACAGTATCCATAAAATTTGGTTGTACAATATGTATAAGATATATAGCAAGATCTCATACTTTTTGGCTTACCATGTTCTTTGAGACATGGTGTTAAAAATTTAGGAATGCTTATTACAGTTATTTTTTTTTACCTTTTTCTCTCCATAGTTTAGCAAGAGTTGAATTTTGTAATATGAGTGAGTTTTCTTGAATCGAAGGATCATATCTACCTATTTCAATATAATCAAAAACTGTTCGTCGAGTTTGAACCACAATCGAGTTTAGTAAAGATGTATTGTAATACTACCAACAAGTAATTTAAGATAAATGGTGATGGTTAGACAAATACTTAACCTGCTCTGCTAGTATGTAAGTACTATGTTAGAGTGTACTAAATGTTTACACTAATATAGATGTTGGTGATAATCTTGTTACAAAAAAGATAAATGACAACACTGTACGTTATTAGTAGCAAAGTGATCAAAAAATTATATGCAAGATATTCCGTACACACAAACATCGTATATATTTATATAGTTTAACAATTCTATGTCATACTGCGTATTTTTTCCGTAAAAATAAAAAATGACTGTATTACTTTTAATTGTTCTATATTATTTCTAATAATATCACTGTTTCTTATTTATTTTTTGTATATAAAAAAGTAGTTTTTGTATATAAAAAGTTTAAATGGAACTTACGTAAGAATAGTCTTACCTGATCGCGAAGATAAATTCCGTATACTGTTAAAAATCCTTCGATAAACCAAGAATCAGACTGTTTAAACATAAGTAACCAATCACTAAATATTTCTTGGATCACATTACGTGCTATCATACATGTTACTTCTCTTTCTCGTATAATAGAATCTTGTTTGTCGTATATAATGTTACCTTCACTGAAAATAAACATAAATGGTACTGCAAGTATATTCTGTTTTCTTTGATTACAGATCTAGAGATTTTACAAGCTCCTTTTTCTATTTTTAGTTGTGCACATCTTACCTTAACAAAACAAGTCCAGTAGTTACAATATTTTCGTAATAACTAAAGTTTACTGGTAGTATTAAGTATACAGTATGATGTTGCCTTGGGAAGATTTGCATTTGGATAATGGTGCTAATATCTTTAATAAGATGATGTGCATATAACGTGTCATTTATCGCTCGACTACTGATGTTAACAATACCTTCGCCCGATAATATAATACTGACATCATTTGGTACGACACCTACTGCTACCAAATGCGTGGATATTAAAGGTGTGGTGTCAAATATCGTATAGATTATGTTTGGTTCATAACGTCTGTGTTTCGTAACAAGCATATTTGATAGGGCTGTTTCGGTGTCTTTATGTTTAATTTGAATGGAAAATTCAGCCTTGGTAGCTGGATTTTCCCAATAAGGAAATATCCATTCACTGGGAATACGCGGTAAAATCAGAAATCTATATAATGAAAATAAAATAGTACAAGGTTAAATTATTACAGTAGTAAATTATAGTACGTTGGATCAAATATTGACGTGTTAGTAAAACTATAGTACTGTTATTAACACATAACAAATGTAATACTAGTAGATTACAATGCTATGTAGGAAAAAAAGACGCTAGTATCAGGATTATTTATTATTTTTAAATTTATTATAGTATAATGATTTTAAAGTATGTAGTAATAGACTAAGAAACTGTACTATATAGAGTAACAATTAGTACTTCTACATGTATTAAAACATTAAAATATAAATAATTGTTGAATAATATTTTGATGGTGTTCTGTAGAAATAGATGTAGTTTTTTCTAATTAAATTGTACTGCGATTTTATAATTATAAAAATGGTAGCATGTAGTAGATTTTTATGAACTTACTCTTTCATTTTGGTTTCGTTCCTGTATGTGCAAACAGTCGCAACTTCTTCTAACTTACACTTATGTACTAAATGTATCGTGTATATTCCAGATATAGGTAATCTTTCAGTTGTTGGAAGAAAGCATTTAAAGCAACTGTATTTGATTAAAGTAATATACACTTTTTTGAATCGATTTTTAGTACTACTTGACTGTAATGTATTGATTTCAAAACGTGTAAACTCAGGCAAGGTATAAGGAACGTCTTCTTGGACATCTATTTCCTGTATATTACAATAACGTCCAATTTGTAGTCTTATAGATTTCTTTATACATGTCACGTTAAGTAAAACAGTAGAAGAGACAATAAGAGAGGTGTTTTGTATTTCTAAGAAAATATCATAGTGTATTGGATGTATACATTGTGATGACTGAAACAACTTTTCATCCGAAGTAGAAGCAATTCCGGTGATACATATTAAGCATATCGTTCCGAAAAATATAAGCATCTGCATAATGCGTATCTACAAAATGAGTTTGTTTGTTAAACCAAAGATACAAAGACACATTACAACAAAATTATTATGCGCAAATTTATTATAAAACGAACGTTTGTAATATCAACTACAAAAGCAAGTACTGATGTGTGACCGTTACGAGTACGGTTATGAGTAATCTATAATGTTTTTTATTTCTATCACACAGAAACACACAATATGTATATCGGTTGTGGTTTTACGAATCCATGATATGAGGGGACAATTAAGAAAACAAAGTACAGATTTTAAATGTTATGACTTAAGTATGTACTATTTATCATATTCTAAAGATACTAAAATTCAAAGTTTTACGACCGTGAAGTTTGCTTCTTTATTACAAATTTATTTTATAGTACAAAACGCTTGTGAGATAATATAAATCCATGTACCGATAGTCACTGTCGGATACTTGCGTACGGTTAGAAGAAGTTATATTTTATACCACTGTAAATGTTCAACAACTAGATGGATACAAAGAAATAAGAACTTACCATTGTTTATGTAGTGATATCCAAGTCATTAAGATATAAATGTTGGAAGAAACACTATTGCAAAGTTAGAGAACAACGAGATCAAAAACGTTTTGCTTGCGCGATCTTACCTCTTCGAGATATTCTCGATAACTAAGAGACGATCGTTTCTGTGGAACGATATCTACGTGCCACGAAGTAAACATCTGTGTTTGAGAAAACGACCTTATTTTTGTTCTTTATTATATACATATAGTATGACAGAACTTTTGGTTTTACATATGTCGTTTTCACGGGTGAATATGAGAATATAATTTCACATACAGACTGTGGTATTTAATAATTAGATTGTTGAAGACGGAATCTACATTTGTGAAATAATGTATTTTCAAGACTTAATGTGAAATATACTTTAAATGTGATATTGTTCGAATGATAAGAATTCAAAGTATTTGGTTGCGGGAAAAATGCGGAATTCGGAACTGCATTCAGAATTTTTACAATCTAGATTTTAGGTATTTACGTTTGCGTAAACGTATGCGGTGACTTGCGCAATGTCACGCTCATTGCGAGCATTTACTTTGTATATATTTATTTCAACGTTTGTTTTAGGAAATAAATTTTGAATAAATTGTAGTATCACGTATGTAACATGTTTACTACTTACTATGTGTTGTAAAGAGAATAGAGCTCAACGTTTATCATTTTTTTTCCATTTTATCATTTATTTATCATTTATTTATAATTTTGTTATTATTTATTTGTCACTTTATATTTTTTATGTAGAGTTTACGTTTTCGACATAATGAATTTATTTATCGATATTCGTTGTGTTCTATTAGCATACAATTTGTTTAGTGACAAAGAAGAATTGCAGAATATAACAATCATAATAATCGATTGGCAGAGTTGATCACTGCTATTTTTCACTTTTACAAGATTTTGCGAGTTTGTGTTTGCTACTAATGCAAGAAAATAATTAGCGTTTTATGAGACGACGAGGTGCGAGCACCGCAGCCGCGAGAAACGAATGTTCTAGTAGAAGGAAGAACATACCGGTTAAAAAGTGTAATCTTTGTCCAGCATGTGTACGCAGCTATGCATCGGCAATATATATATATATATTAGATCCTCGTTAGACCTTCAGAGCTGTTTGCTCACTTTAAAGTTCTGGTAACTTGTAAGCTCACACGGTATGCTATATTACCTGTTTAAAATACAGATGTTATCAAAACGCGACTAACGCTAAAAGAATAAAATAATCGCGCGGTTGGAAAATTGCTTGATCATATACCAAGCAGATTTTTTGTTGCTGTGAGCAATAATTCGCGTGAACTTGGAAATTGTACGGCTGCTTTAAATAAAAGATAGAAGAATATTTTTGAACGACTTAGCTGAGTACGATTAGCTGTTGACAAGGTCGTACACAAAACTGTTTACTTACTTTTGCGAGCAATACGAAGTCGCGTGAACCATCAGGTGACTGACGTATAGAATTCGCCCAAGATTTACAAGACAGCCATTTCACACAACTTGTGATTCGGCATAGCGAGCCGAAAATTATTTACGTAAAAACTATTGCATTGATATATTGAAGTCTTACGAGCACATCTGTCGTGCACCGAAATTTAAACTGTCTGTTATCGGAAATCCGTCTTTGTCTGTCAGTTGTCGAACTTCTTACTCTTTTTTTCATTTAAACTAAAAAAACGAAGTTATTGGGTTATCGCGATTAACAAATTTGTACATAGTACCAATCTTTCTCTCTGTGTATTTTTAATCATTTTGATATCACTTGCGTTATCTTGTCTTATTATTTGAACACATTTGGGAAAGAGTACACGAACATGTTGATATTATTCCAAAATTTAGGTAAAATTTATTCTTTTGGTATTCGTTTTTTTTGGATAATTTTGTTATTTGGTTTTTCTCACCATTGTTTGAAGTGTGTTGTCACTTACTCTTAGGTTTGTACTAAGAAATTGATTTGGCTATCTTATTGCGTTTACAACTGTTTTATTATCAAAATCTTAAAATAAAACACTTTGGTAGATTACTCTTTGGTAGATTACTCTTTGGTAGATTGAGCTATATGTATATATATAGGAGCTATACATTAAGATATATATGACATATACTAAAATATATATGACATATAATAAGATATATATGATATACAATAAGATTTAAATGATACATGATAAAATAGACAAATTAGAGAAGTTGTTTTGTATACATTACCGACATGGTAATTACGCACAACAGCACATACACAACAAACATTTTACAATAGTGTAGACAAGTCTGATTGAAATGCTCGAGTTTACAAATAAAGCAAATTGAGAAACTTGAAACAAGAAGAACAGCATGTCAAAAAGAGCGAGATGCACAGTTATATCGAATATCTTAGAACCTATACCATATTGATTGAACAGTACATATAACTTTATCATCATTTTACATTTCTATTGTTTATTTGCATGTTAACATAAAGTGTTTTTGTTTTTAGATAAATGTAGTATGTTTTCACGCTCACTAAATAAAATATCGCATATACATATTGTGTACCGTTGTTCCAATTTTTCAATTTTGTAGTTATTTTTTTTCTAACTACTCAAGTTTTCAAATGTGACAACATCGTAGTAATCAAACTTTTTAACCCACAGTATGGAAGTGCACGGCTCTAATTATTTCTCTTATGTCTTACGCGTTATGCATTATGCAAAAAGTTATAGTTTGATTCTAAAATATTACAATCATCGAGTACGATCGTCACTCTCTGGCTTTTTTCCGCTAAAAAGTGTGTAACATTAGTCACATTTCGGAGTAACGTAATTACATCCCCGCTTTGAATGGATACTGTGTATATGAAACAAACTGGTAAATATAAAGAGATCAATTGAATATGTGATAACCATCTAAAGGTCGTTAGTTTACATTAATCGCAAGACGCAAACGCAATGGGAGATGCAAATGCATGCATATAAATGTGTACATTTGTAAACTTGTTGTAAACTAAATTGCAATATGTAAACAACTAAGGAAACGTTAGAAAATAATAATCAAAGTTACTTGCAAAAATTAATTTTATTTTAAATAATACTAATACATAACTTTTTACAGTGCAAACATCATAATAGACTATACCTTAACGTTTACTATTTTTTAAATACAAAAATTTAATTAACATATATCCTCTCATAACATTGAATGTATAGCATTACATAAAGTTTTTTCTTACATTTCAGAGACATATACATAAATATTATGGGTTTCTTAAACGTGTGATTTGCATAGTGACATATATGTATATATGTATATTTGTTTGCCATATATAAATATAAATATACGCACTAGCTCGTCATAAAAATATTACATTTTACAGAAGAAACGAATTTATTTTATGATCAACAACTTGCAATTTAGTCAATGTTAATTTCCAAAAAGTGTATTTTGGAAGTTAATCATAAACAGAAAATAATTTTGATATTATAAAATAAAACGTTTTTAAACAAGAGAAACACAAATTTGATCACAACGACTTAATAATGTTGTAGCTAAATTTTTTGTTTTTTTACAAAAAGTTCATTATCATAGAAAGAGAACTTATGTGCAGAAAGCGTATAGAAATGATGAGGTGTGTTTGTAATTAAAAACATAGTAGGGTATACACCGAACTGTATTTTTTACGTAAAATAAGAAACTACGACGATTTCCAACTTTTTTTTTAATGGCTTCGATAAGAAATTGTTTCTGAAACAGATTAGAAAATATAATATAATTATAGGAATATTTTGTATACTTGTGTATAAAGTTTATAAAAAGTACGAGATATACTTTGAATAAAATTAGTAGAAACTTAATACTTTACATATAAACAGTAAGGTATATCTAAGGAAAAACAGAAGAAATAACGCACAGTTTGAAACACTAATAAACTAGTATTGAACAAAATCTATACATACATTTAAAATGTGATGTTTATGCAGCAGTGTGTTCAAGAACATTTCGTTAGTAATCTGAAAAAATTCATGTAATATTTTTACAATTTATTTAATTTTTGTAGTTATATATGTAAAACAGAATTTCTTACTTTTTTACATTTATATATGTATTAATATGAATATAAATGTGTAGAAAGTTTAATTGTACTAAGTAAGTTTTTTACATTGTGTAACACTCTTCACTATTGCTAAGTTTTTTTTGTATTTTAACAAAAGAAGGTATGAGTTTAGACTACAACTTAACTTTCTACACATTTTTACCCATATAAATACATATATAAATAAAAAAATTAAGAAATTCTGTTTTACATATATACCTACAATAACTAAATAAGTTCAGTTAACATACCATCGACAGGCCGTCGTCTGAATATATGTTGTTAATAACACAATTTATTATTGCTAGTATGTTCACTTTCCTATAAAAACGAATAACAAATATACAATTAAGATGTCAAATTATTCTTATACATTACACAATGTAACATGAGACAACAATATCTGTCCGGAGAATAAAGTTAATATGAGAAATATGCAGAATATGTAAAATACATATTTGTGTGTGTGTGTGTGTGTGTGTGTGTGTGTGTGTGTGTGTGTGTGTGTGTGTATAATACACAAAATTTTTTTAATACACAGAAAACAATTGTTTTACCTTCCTATTCCATTTTTTAGTCCTAGTAGTATAATATCCAGCGCTGAGTCATTTTTTGAATGAATAGAAAAAATAGTGAAAAGCACAGTAACAGTAACACTTTTACTTGCATTTAAACTATCTCCAAATCTTGATAAAGCGGTACCATTAAGTAACAAGAAAAAGTTATACAGATCCTCGTACTGTCTAGAGCAAGGTAAAAATTCAAAGAATTCTTCTTTTTTTTGTTGGGTCTGGTATGTGTTGAATATTGTTTGCCACAAAGCAGACGTATTAAAAGTGACAGTTTCGAACATTACTCTTTGGCAATATATCCATTTCTGCCAACTTGGCAATAGTCTGCAAGTACAAAACATTATTTTAATTAAATATATAAAATTCTAATTAAAGACTAATCTAGTTCGCGTTTTTAACCATTCTCTTTTTAATCATACTAAAGTATTACATATCAGAGTCGCAATATATGATATAAAAATTTAGTAGCAAGATGCGGTCTTAAGGACTCCAACAAACGTCAACGTGCTATGAGAAAATAGAAGGATGTACTTGTTTTGTGCAGGATATTTAACATGCCGGTTTAATAAGCCATTAACATGTTTTTTGCACTGTAAACTACCAAAAATGCACGTCCATTTTAAAACTTCATGATACAATTGATGATTGTCATTATGTTTCCGAAAATATGTAGGCGTCATGCCAGCAAGAACTTTATTCAACATTTCCAGAAGTTTAGTCTGTAAAAGCGAAAAGTGTCATATTGTAACATAGTGTTACTTTTTACGTGTCCTTAGTATATAAATTTTTAAAGATATCTGTGTCTTACTTAGTGTTCTATATTCAAGGAATGTTCTCTTGTAATAGTTTTGACATGATAATATGTACTTAAGCTTTTTAGTTTTTCTTAATTATACGTATATGTGAAATGGAAAGATTACATAGTTTTTTTTCTTATTTAACATTTACATGTATTGCTTCTAAGTTTTATAACTTTTCTTTTAAAATAAAAAATAACTACACCTGTTTTGTAGTTCATATTTATATACATATACTGTGGTATGTTACTAAACTGTTTTACCATTTACCCTGATAGCCAAGCATGTTTTGCAAAATCATGTAACTTAATGCTGAGCTGAAGTTTTCAACTAGTTGCTGTGTATTTGCTGAATACATGATGCATATTCATACGTAATCGATAACACGAAGGCAAATTTGAGACATTTTGTGTCAGCAGATTCAGAGCAAACAAAGAGCAACTATTGCTCATTACGTTGTCAACAAAATGACTTTTATTCATAGAAAACTTTTTGCTTTATCATTCGTTTTCGTCAACATAAGAGCAACATGACGATAACAAAACAAGACACCGATGTCTGTACTTCTGTCGTATGGTTGGTAAAAACTGTTGACATATATTTATTCTATCTTGTAGCCCATTAAATGTCGAAAACAAATGACCGTCTTTTAGAATAAGTAGACAAAAATAATTATATTTTAGTAAGGAACAAGTAGTCTCGCGGACTGAGTGCAGGGATTGCAAATATGATAGTCTCGAGTTCAAATCCCACCCATCACCTTAGGATTTTTTCCGTGTCCGGTACCTTTCATCGAGTTAATCAGTTGATGGGCGAACTAAATCAGATCTCCAAAGATTAATTCGAGTGAAATCTCGAATTAATTAATTCCCTTTTCACACAGCAATGTGTTATTGAATATATTATATTTGTCCGTTTGGACATATTGTATTTTTGCTGAAATTTATTACGTGTTGTTGTCATGTTGCTCTTTATGTTAGTGATAAACCGTTGACAGCAAATACACAGCAAGTTGTCGGCAACACATGTTGAATACGTGTCATGTCAAACCAAAGACAAAATGCCTGACTCACCTTGTTCTAAATTTGCTGAAAACTTAAGCGTTTTGTTTTCGGCAACATGACAGCAAAAACATAGACAGGTAGCTATCACGGTAGTAGACGATGTGTTTGCATTTATTTACTTTCTTAATATACTACTTGTTACTTTTATTATTTACCTTGATATTTCTCGAAAGATCACTTTCTGGGAACGGCAACATTTTTGACATTTTTTCAAGAGCAATAAATATAGGATACCACGCTGTGTAGGAATTGTTTCCATTAAATATACTGCTTGCAAGTTCAAGATATGTTTCTAGGTCACTATATTCTGGAACAACATTTTCGTTATACTCTGTATTTTGTAGCAAAAAATAAAAGGCATCGTCAAGCAGTTGTGCTAAAGTGACGTCAGACAAATTTGCGATTTTAGATCCTTCGTTTTTTAGGAAAAGAGCAATGTGTTTCCAAGATTGACGGTCATAGTTAACGCGATATCCTACGACAAAAAACTGTTTAGAGAATAACAGAAACAAAGAAGTGAAACAATGGAATAGAAATATTTAGTGTTTTGAACTAACGAAAAGTTTTAATATAATATAAAAAATAAAAAACTTCTAATCGAAGGTTTACGTGGATATCGTACTATATTACCTGGGTGATCTACGACAATAACAAACTCATTTGTATTACGAAGAAATATATAAAATCTTCTTCTGTCTGGTTTTAGAACATGGCGATGGATGGAAACACTTGTGTTTAGTATTTGTTTATAGGTCACAGGTATCCACCATGTTTGGTTGCACGGCTTAATGTGATCAACGGCAAAACAATCTATAACTGTTTCCACCAGATATGTACTATTCCGTTTTATGTGTACTACAGGATAACCAATTTCTGCTGTCCATGAAGATATTATATTTTCGAATTTGGTCGAGTTCATGAATGGAAACGTATATAAGGACAACGTCTCAAAATTCTTACTCCATAACGTATTAAGAATTGACAATGTTTTGTACGTGTTGTTTGATGTCTTATTCCTGACAAATAAAATACAATCGTAATATAAAAGATAGCGGTATGCTTGCGTGAATCTCAGAAAGAATATTTAATAAATGGTATAGGATAGAATGACTTTACAAATATATGTTGTGACGAACGTTTAAATAAAAATTGCCGAAGTACTATGTATTCCAATAAGTTAAACATACTCACGTGTTATAGTATAAGTTTACGGCTACTTTAAACAAAGAAGTATATAAGTAATCTTGTACAAACACAGTATTGAGCATATAGAAGACACCGAATGCTACAACATAATTCATACTGTTCAGATTTTATTGGAAAACTTTAATAGAAAAAATAATTTTAGTAAGTACAAAATACTATGTATGGAAAGTACAGCTAAATTAACTTTAACACACATAGAAGTTTACATTTAATATTTGGATTTATATATATTACTTAAAGGTAGATTTTATATTTTTCAAGTGTCATTTTCTTTTTTTTTAATTTATATTATATTTTATTAATATTTGTATTTTTTGACATATATATGCACATAGTATCATGAAACTTTTTATAAAATTATTTTTCTTGTTTTGTATTACTACAAATACAATTTACTTTACTTATACTATCACTTACTATCAATTATAACATTCGGTAATGTGAAACCTTTTAATGGATTTTGTTTTTATGATATGTTCATCTATATCCCGGTAAAAAATTGTATAGACATATTTGGCATATAAAAATGTATATAATTAAATGTAATAATTTTAATTTGCGTATAAGTATATATGAAAAATTTTTTACCGAGAGTAGATATAAAAGTACAAACTTACAATAAAATTAAAGCACAACGTTTTTTAAATGCAATTAATAAAAAAGCTATCTTTCGTATTAACACTTAAAAAATATGTCGCAATAGAACAACTCATAGGTTAGGTTAGACACGATGTAAAGATCAAACGACAATCGAACGACGATCAAACTCCAAAATTGTTGAGTTACAATAAACATACTAAAGATAATAGCTAGATGCACATTTTTTACAGTATTCATAAAATTTGTTTTTACAGTATCTTTACGATATCCAGCAAGATGTCATACTTCTTGGCCTACCAGTTTATTTTAGACATGGATTAAAAAATTTAAGAATACTTATTAAATAATTTTTTTATTTTTACCTTTTTCTCGCCACAGTTTAGTCAGAGTTGAATTGTGTACTATGAATGAATTTTCTTGAAATGTAGGATCATATCTACCTACTTCTATATATTCAAGAACTGTCCGTCGTGTTTGAACCACAATCGAGTTTAGTAAAGATGTATTGTAATACTACCAACAAGTAATTTAAGATAAATGTTGATGGTTAGACAAATACTTAACCTGCTCTGCTAGTATGTAAGTATTATATTAGAGTGTATATATTAGAGTGACTAAATGCTTACTAATATAGCTGTTGGTGATAATCATGTGACAAAAAAGATAAATGACAACATTGTACATTATTAGTAGGAAAGTGATCAAAAAAGTATATGCAAGTTATTCTGTATACACATAGTATATATCGTCACTTCCTACGTATAATTCCGTAACTCTAAAACGCAAATTTTAGAGGAGAGCAGTTTACAAGAGTTTAAAGCTTTATATAGTTTTCCTAGTTAAGGGATCTTTCGGTATTAAATTTTTACCATACTTATGAATATTTTTTTTTAATACTTGGTGACCACAAACAACATAACTTTCTGAGTGTCACTATGCAATAAACTGAAAATCCCATATGTGACACTTATGGAAATATACGTAGGGAGTGACGATATAAAGTAGTATATATAAATATATATACTACTAAATATAAATATAATATATATATATACATTGTATATATTTATATAGTTTAACACTTCTATGTCATATTGCGTATTTTTCCGTAAAAATAAAAAATGACTGTATTACTATTAATCTTTCTATATTATTTCTAATAATATCACTGTTTCTTATTTCTTTTTTGTATATAAAAACAAGTTTAAATAGAACTTACGTAAGAATAATCTTACCTGATCGCGACGATAAACTCCGTATACTGTTAAAAATCCTTCGAGAAACCAAGAATCAGACTGTTTAAACATAAGTAACCAATCGCTAAACATTTCTTGTAGCACATTACGTACTATCATACATGTTACTTCTCTTTCTCTTATAATAGAATCCACTTGTTTGTCGTATATACTGTTACCTTCACTGAAAATAAACATAAATGATACTGCAAGTATATTCTTTTTCCTTTGTTTACAGATCTACAGAGTTTACAAGCTCTTTTTTATATTTTTCGTCGTGCACATCTTACCTTAACAAAACAAGTCCAGTAGTTACAATACTTTCGTAATAACTAAAGTTTACTGGAAGTATTAAGTATACAATATGATGTTGCCTTGGGAAAATATGCAGTTGGATAATGCTGCTAATATCTTTAATAAGTAGACGTGCATATAACGTGTCATTTATCGCTCGACTACTGGTTCTAACAATACCTTTGCCCGATAATATAATACTGACATCATTTGGTACAACACCCACTGCTAACAAATGCGTGGATATTAAAGGCGTGGTGTCAAATAATGTATTTATCATGTTTGTTGCATAACTTTTGCGTTCCGTAACAGGCATATTTGATAGAGCTGTTTCATTGCCTTTATGTTTAATTTGAATGGAAAATCTAGCTTTGGTAGCTGGATTTTCCCAATAAGGAAATATCCATTTATTGGGAATACGCGTTAAAATCAGAAATCTATATAATGAAACCAAATTGTACAGTGTTAACTTATTACTGTAGGAAACTATAATACGTTGGATCAAATATTGACTTATTAGTAAATTTATATTACTGTTATTAACACATAACAAATGTAATATTAATAGATTACAATTCTACTTAGGAAAAAAAGATAGTGATAACTAGTATCAGGAGTATGTATTATTTTTAAATTTATTTTAGTGTAGTGATATTACATGTATTATGTAGTAATAGACTTAGAAAATGTACTATATAGAGTAACAATTAGTTCTATATATATTAAAACAATGTATGTTGCAACAGTAAATAGTATAAATATCTGGTGTATAATATTTTGATGATGTTCTGTAGAAATAGATGTAGTTTTTTCTAATTGAATTGTACATATACCGATTTTAGCATTATAGAAATGTTAGTATGTAACAAAATTTTAATTTGCTTACTCTTTCATTTTGGTTTTGTTGTTGTATGTGAAAACAGTCGCAACATCTTCTAACTTACACTTATGTATAAACCATATCATGTATATTCCAGATTGTATAGGTAGATTTGCAGTTCTAATAAAACATGTACTGCTTGTGCAAATTTGTTTGTTGAAAGTAATATTCACATATTTTACTCCACTTTTAGTATTACGTGACTGTAAGGTAGTAATTTTCCAACGTGTAGTATTAGTCATGTTGTAAGGAAATACTTGTTGGACTTGTATTTCTTGTGTATTACAATAATGTCCAATTTGTAGACTTAAAGATTGCAGTTTACATGACACGTTTAGGTAAACAGTAGAATAGGCAATAAGAGAGATGTTTTGTATTTCTAAGATAATAGTATAGTTTATCGGTTGTATACACTGCGATGTCTGAGAAAAATTTTCGTTCGAAGTAGAAGCAATTCTGGTGATACATATTAAGCATATTGTTCCGAAAAATATAAGCATCTGCATAATGCGGATCTACAAAAGGAATTAGTTTGTTAAACCAAAAATACATATGCACATTACAACAAAATTATTAGACGCAAATTTATTATAAAACAAACGTTTGTAATATTAAATACAAAAGCAATTACAGATGTGTGATCGTTCCGAGTACGATCACCAGTAATCTTCAATGTTCTCTATTTCTATCACACATAAACACACAATATGTATATCGAGTGGTTTTACGAATCCGAGATACGAAAACTGATTAAAACACCAGAGTACAGATTTATTATATATTGTTCTCAACAATATTTGATATGTTTTCAACAAACCGAAATTTGAGAAAAGTATTTAATTTGTTGGCAGCGCGTTGGAAATTGCAAATTGTATTTTGACATGGAAGAAACCTTCTTAATAAATGTTATGACTTAAGTATGTACTATTTCTTATATTTTAAAGATACTAAAATTCAAATTTCTACGATTTGAAAGTTTGCTTCTTTATTACAAATTTATTTTATAATACAAAACGCTTGTGAAATAATATAAATCCGTGTACCAATAGTCACTGTCGGATATTTGCGTACGGTTAGAAGAAGTTATATTTTATACCACTGTAAATGTTCAACAACTAGATGGATACAAAGAAATAAGAACTTACCATTGTTTATGTAGTGATATCCAAGTCATTAANATATAAATGTTGGAAGAAACACTATTGCAAAGTTAGAGAACAACGAGATCAAAAACGTTTTGCTTGCGCGATCTTACCTCTTCGAGATATTCTCGATAACTAAGAGACGATCGTTTCTGTGGAACGATATCTACGTGCCACGAAGTAAACATCTGTGTTTGAGAAAACGACCTTATTTTTGTTCTTTATTATATACATATAGTATGATAGAAATTGTGGTTTTACATGTGTCTTTTTCACGGTTGAATATGAGAATATAATTTCACATACAAAATGTGTTATTTAATAATTAGATTGTTGAAGACGGAATCTACATTTGTGAAATAATGTATTTTCAAGGACTAATTTGAAATATACTTTAAATGTGATATTGTTCTAGTGATAAGAATTCAAAGTATTTGGTTGCGGGAAAAATGCGGAATTCGGAACTGCATTCAGAATTTTTACAATCTAGATTTTAGGTATTTAGATTCGCGTAAACGTATGCGGTGACTTGCGTAATGTCACGCTCATTGCGAGCATTTACTTTGTATATATTTAATTCAACGACTGTTTTAAGAAATAAATTTTTAATAAATTCTAGTATTACTTATGTAAATTGTATACAATTTACTATGTTTTTTAAGGAAAATAGCGCTCAACGTTTATCATTTATTTTCTATTTTATTATTTGACATTCATGTATCATTTAATTATTATTTATTTTCCACTTTATATCTCTTACGTAGAGTTTACGTTTTCGACATAATGAATCTATTTACCGATATTCTTTGTGTCTTATTAGCATACAATTTGTTCATTGAGAAAAAAGACTTGCAGAATATAACAATCATATTAATCGATTGGCCGATTTGATTACTGCTATTCTTCACTTTTACAAGATCTGCGAGTTTGTGTTTGGTACACATGCGAGAAAATAATTATTGACACGTTTTATGAGACGACGAGGTGCGAGCACCGCAGCCGCGAGAAACAAATGTTCTAGCGCAAGAACATACCGGTCACGGATAAAAAGTATAATCTCTTTGTCCAGTGTGTGTGCGCTGTTATGCATCGGCAGTATATATATTAGATCTTCGTTAGATTTTTAGAGCTGTTTGGTCACTCTAAAGTTCTGGTAACTTGTAAGATTACGGTACGTTATATTACTTGTTTAAAATACAGATGTTATCAAAACGCGACTACCGCTAAAAGAATAAAATAATCGCGCGATTGGAAAGTTGCTTGATCATATACCAAGTAGAGTTTTTGTTGCTGTGAGCAATAAGTCGCGTGAACTTGGAAATTGTACGGCTGCTTTAAATTGGTAAAAGATTATTTTTGAACGACTCAGCTGACTACGATCAGCTGTTGACAAGGTCGTACACAAGGCTGTTTACTTATTTTTGCGAGCGATACGAAGTTGTGTGAACTATCATGTGTGTGACGCATAGAATTCGGCCAAGACTTACAAGACAGGCATTTCAAACGACGTGTGATTCGGCATAGCGCGCCGAAAACTTTGTACATAAAAACTATATCATCAATATATTGAAGTCTTACGAGCACACCTGTCGTTCATAGAAATTTAAAGTGTCTTTTATCGGAAATCCGTATTTGCCTGTCACTTGTCGAAATTCTTACTTATTTTTTTATTGAAACTAAAAAACGAAATTATTTAGTTATCGCGATTAACAAATTTGTACATATTTCCGATTTTTCTATCTTTGTACTCTGAATCAATTTGATATCACTTGCGTTACATTGTCTTAGTATTTGAACACATTTGTGAAAGATTGCGGACATCTTGTTATTTTTTCTATATTTAGATAAAGTTTATTCTCTTGTTACTCTTTGTTTTTTTTTCTTTTTGATATTTTCGTTATTTGTTTTTTTTTACTATTGTTTAAAGTGTATGAATTACTCTCAAGTGGTTACTAAGAAATTTATTTGGCTACCTTATTTTGTCCACAACTGTTGTATTATCAAAATCTTGAAGTAAACTCGTTACTTTTTGTTAGATTGGGCCATATATTAAGTTTGTTAGATTGAGCTCTATTTTAAGGTATGTATGATATATAAGAGTAATATGGTATATACTAAAATAAACAAATTAAAGAGAAGTTGCCTTATATATATTACCAGCATGATTACGCACAACAGCACATACATTTTAAATTAGTGTATATAAGTCTGAATGAATTGCTCGATTGTACAAGTAAAGCAAATTGAATAGCTTAGAACAAGAAGAACAGTATGTCACAAGAAGCAAGTTGCACAGTTATATCGAATATCGTATAACCTATTACATAATGATTGAAAACTATAACTGTACCATGTAACTGCATACATAAACCTGCATCATCAGTTTTTATTTCTATGGTTTATTTGCATCTTAAACATAAAGTGGTTTTGGTTGTAGATTCTTGTGTTATTTTTTTATGCTCACAATAAAGTATCGCATATACATAGTGTGGATCTTTGTTCCGAGTTTGGAAATTTTAGGTATTTTTTTTCTAAATAATCAATTTTTTTAATGAAACAACATTGTAGTAATTACACTTGCCACACTATGGAAGAACGAGGCTTTGATTAATTCTTTTATGTCTTACGCGTTATGCATTTTGCAAAAGTTTGTAGCTTGCTTTTAAAAGAGTAAAACTTGTTGTAAACTAAATTACACTATGTAAAAACCTAAAGAAACGTTAGAAAATAATAATAAAAGGTACTTGCAAATATTAATTTTATTCTAAATATTACTAATACGTGGCTTTATACAGTACAAACATCATAATACACTATAACTTAACGTTTACTATTTTATAAATACAATAATTTAAGTATCATATATCTTTTTATAACATTGTATGTATAGCATTATATAAATTTTTTTTTTCATTTCAGAGACATTAACGTAAATATTATAAGTTTCTTAAACGTGTGATTTGTATAGTGACATATATGTATATATGTATATTTCTATGCCATACATAAATTATACCTATATGCACTAGCTCGTCATAAAAATAGTACATTTTAAAAAAGAAACGAATTTATTTTATGATTAACAACGTGCATATTAGTCAATGTTAATCTTCCAAAAGTGTATTTTGGAAGTTAATCATAAACAAAAAATAATTTTGATATCATAAAATAAAACGTTTTTAAACACGAGAAATACAAAGTTGATCACAACGACTTAATAACGTTTTAGCTAAATTTTTTGTTTCATTATAAAAAGTTCAGTATTATAAACAGAGAACTTATGTGCAGCTAACGTATAGAAATGATGAGGTGTGTTTGTAATTAAAAACATAATAGGGTATACACTGAATTGTATTTTTTGCGCTATATAAAAAACTACGACGATTTCTAACTTTTGTTTTAATTGCGTCGAGAATAAATGGTTCCTGAAACACATTACAAAATATAATTATAATTAAATTTTGTATATTTGTGTATAAAGTTTAGAAGAAGTACGAGATATACTTTAAATAGAAATATTAGAAACTTAATACTTTACATCGTCACTTCCTAGGTATAATTACATAAGTGTCACACGGGATTTTCAGGTTATTGCATAGTGACACTTAGAAAATCATGTTCTTTATGGTCACCAAATAGTAAAGAAAACTATTCATAAGTAAAATAAAAATTTAAAACTGAAAGATTTTTTAGTTAGGAAAACTATATGAAGCCATAAACTTTTAAACTGCTTTTCTCTAAAATTTGCGTTGTGGAGTTACGGGAGTATACATAGGGAGTGACGACATATAAACAGTAAGTTATATCTAAACAAAAACAGAAAAAGTAACGCACAGTTCGAAAAACTAGTAAAATAGTATTGAAAATAATCTATACATACATTTAAAGTGTGATGTTTATGCAGCAGTGTATTCAAGAACAATATTGTATTTTTGTTAGTAATCTGAAAAAATTCATGTAAACTTTTCACTTAGTGTGATTTCCTTACATTGTGTAACATTCTTTAATATTGGGAAGTTATTTTTGTGTTTTAACTAAGGAAGTTACAAATCTAGACTACAATTTAACTGTCTACACATTTATAAATATAAAATACATATAAATACATATAAAAATGTAAAAATTTAAGAATTCTGTTTTACATATATAACTACAAAAAGTAAATAAGTTCATTTAACATACCATCGACAGGCCTTCGTCTGAATATATGTTGTTAATAACACAATTTATTATTGCTAGTATGTTCACTTTCCTATAAAAACGAATAAAAAATATACAATTAGGATGTGAAATTATTCTTATACATTATACAATGTAACATGAGACAACAATGTCTGTTCGGAGAAGAAAGTTAATATGAGAAATATGCAGAATATGTAGAATACATATTCGCGTATACTGCATAATTCTTGTATACAACAATTCTTATATAGAACACAATCATCTTACTTTTCTATTTCACTTTTTAGTCCTAATAGTATAAACTCCAGCGTTGTATCATTTTTTGAATGGATAGATAGAAGAGTGAAAAGTACAATAACACTTTGGGTAGCGTTTAATTTACTTGTCAATGGTAGCAAAGAATCACCATCAAGAAACACGAAATAGTTATACAGTTTTTCGTACTGTCTAGAGCAAGGTAAAAGTTCAAAGAATTCTTCTTTATTTGGTTGGGTTTGGTATATGTTGAATATTGTTTGCCACAAAGCAGACGTAGTAGAAGTTTCGAACATTAATCCTTGGCAGTATATCCATTTCTGCCAACTTGGCAACAGCCTGCACAAACAAAACATTATGGCTATGAAATATAAATAAGCTTTTAATTAAAGACTAATTAATTGCTGTTTTAGCCATTTTCTTTTTAATCTACTAAATTATTGCATGTCAAAGTCGCAATTGTATGATATAACAATTTCGTAGCAAAATGAAATTTTACGGAGTCCAACGGACGACAACTTGCTAGTGAGAAAATAGAATGATGTACTTGTTTTGTGCAGGATATTTAACATGCCAGTTTAGTATTGCAGTAACATGATCTTTGCACTTTAAACCACCAAGAATGCATGTCCATTTTAGAACTTCATGATACAATTGAGTATTGTTATCATGTATTTGAAAATATGTACGCATCATGCCAGCAAGAACGTTATTCAACATTTTCAGGAGTTTATTCTGTAAAAGCGGTAGGTGTTATGTTGTAACAAAGTGTTACTTCTCAAGTATCCTTATGTTATAAATATGTAAACATGTCTTTGTGTTACTTAGTGTTCTATAGTCAAGGAAGAGTCTCTTTTAATAGTTTTCACATGAGAATTTATACCAAATTTTCCTATTTTTTTTTAATTATATGTGTAAAATGGAAAAAATTCACAAATTTTTTTTTTAATATGTATATGTATTGCTTCTATTTTAAAAAAATCTTTTTTTAAAACACAAACTAACTACAACTGTTTTGTAATTCATATTTGTATACATTTACTATGGTTACCTTACTACCTTTTTTTAGCATCTAGTTGACGATGTGTTTGCACTTATTTACTTTCTTAATATACTACTTGTTACATTTATTATTTACCTTGATATTTTTCGAAAGATCACTTTCTGGGAACGGCAACATTTTTGACATTTTTTCAAGAGCAATAAATATAGGATACCACGCTGTGTAGGAATTGTTTCCATTAAATATACTGCTTGCAAGTTCAAGATATGTGTCTAGGTTACTATATTCTGGAAAAACACTTTCGTTATACTCTGTATTTTGTAGCAAAAAATAAAAGGCATCGTCGAGCAGTTGTGCTAAAGTGACGTCAGACAAATTTGCGATTTTAGATCCTTTGTTTTTTAGGAAAAGAGCAATGTGTTTCCAAGATTGAAGGTCATAGTTAACGCGATATCCTACGACAAAAAACTGTTTAGAGAATAACAGAGGAAAAGAAGTGAAACAATGTAATAGAAATATTTAGTGTTTTAAACTATCGAAAAATTTTATTATACTATAAAAAACAAAAAAATCATAATCCAAGGTTTACGTGGATATCGTACTATATTACCTGGGTGATCTTCGACAATAACAAACTCATTTGTATTACGAAGAAATATATCAAATCTTCTTCTGTCTGGTTTTAGAACATGGCGATGGATGGAAACACTTGTGTTTAGTATTTGTTTATAGGTCACAGGTATCCACCATTTTCGGTTGCACGGCTTAGTGTGATCTACGTCAAAACAATCTATAAGTGTTTCCACCAGATATGTACTATTCCGTTTTATGTGTACTACAGGATAACCAATTTCTGCTGTCCATGAAGATATTATATTCTTGATTTCTGTCGAGTTCATGAATAGAAACGTATATAAGGACATCGTCTCAAAATTCTTACGCCGTAACGTATTACGAATTGAGAATTTTTTGTATGTGTTGTTTGATTTCTTTTTCCTGACAAATAAAATACATTTGTAATATAAAGGATAGCGGTATGCTTGCGTGAATCTCAGAAAGAATATTTAATGATTGTTATATACTGTTAAGATATACTGACTTTTCAAATATATGCTGTGACGGACATTTAAATAAAAACTGTCAAAATACTTTGTATTTCAATAAGTTAAACATACTCACGTGTTATGATATAGGTTTACGGCTCCAGTAAATAAAGAAGTATATAGAGAATCTTGTACAATTACAGTATTAGCAGTAAGCATATAGAAGATACCGAATGCTACAACATAAGTCGTACTGTTCAGATTTTATTGGACAACTTTATTAGAAAAAATAAGTTTAGTAAGTAGGAAATACTACGTATGGAAAATACAGCTAAATTAATTTTAACACACATAGAAGTTTATATTTAATATTGTTATGTATATATTCTGCATTTAGTTAGATTTTATATTTTTCATCTGTAATTCTTTTTTCTTTTATAATTTATACTATAATTTACTACTATTTACATTCTTTGACATACATATGCACATATCAGTGTCACTACTTTCTATAAAATGATATTTCTTGTTTCGTATTTCAACAAATACAATTTACTGTACTTATACTGTCATTTACTATTCCTTATAACATTCTGTAGTTTGAAACTTGTTAGTCGATTTTGTTTTTATCATATTTGCAACTACATTAGATATAAAATTACAAACTTACAATAAATCAAAAGCGCAAAGTTTTAAGTACAATTATCAAAATAGCTTTTTTTTGTATTAACTTTTGGAATATATGTCGCAATAGAACACCTCATATTTTAGTCACGTTATAAAGATGGAACGATGATCGAACTCCAAAATTATTCAGTTACAATAAACATAGTAACGATAATGAGTAGATGCAAATTTTTTACAGTATCCATAACATTTGGTTTTACAATATGTATAAGATATATAGCAAGATCTCATAATTTTTGGCTTATCATGTTCTTTTAGACATGGAGTTAAAAACTTAGGATTGCTTATTACAGTTATTTGGTTTTTACCTTTTTCTCTCCATAATTTAGCAAGTGTTGAATTTTGTAATATGTCTGAGTTTTCTTGAATCGGAGGATCATATCTAACTATTTCAATATAATCAAGAACTGTCCGTCGCGTTTGAACCACAATCGAGTTTAGTAAAGATGTATTGTAATACTACCAACAAGTAATGTAAGATAAAGGTGATGGTTAGACAAATACTTAACCTAATTTGCTAGTATGTAAGTATTATATTAGAGTGTACTAAATGTTTCCTAATATAGCTGTTGGTGATATTCTTGACAAAAAAGATAAATGACAACACTGTACATTATTAGTAGCAAAGTAATCAAAAAAGTATATGCACGTTATTCTGTACACTCAAACATCGTATATATTTATATACTTTAACACTTCTATGTCATACTGCGTAGTTTTTCCGTAAAAGTAAAAAATGACTGTATTACTATTACTCGTTCTATACTATTACTAATAATATCACTGTTTCTTATTTATTTTTTGTATATAAGAAAAAGTTTAAATGGAACTTACGTAAGAATAATTTTACCTGATCGCGAAAATAAACTCCGTATACTGTTAAAAATCCTTCGATAAACCAAGAATCAGACTGTTTAAACATAAGTAACCAATCGCTAAACATTTCTTGTAGCACATTACGTACTATCATACATGTTACTTCTCTTTCTCTTATAATAGAATCTACTTGTTTGTCGTATATAATGTTATCTTCACTAAAAATAAACATAAATGGTTCTGCAAGTATATATTTTTTTTTTATTACAGATTTAGAGATCTTACAAGCTCCTTTGTATATTTTCAGTTATGCACATCTTACCTGAACAAAACAAGTCCAGTAGTTACAATACTTTTGTAGTAACTAAAGTTTACTGGAAGTATTAAGTACATAGTATGATGTTCCCTTGGGAGGATATGCAGTCGCATAATTTTGCTAATATCTGTAATAAGAGATTGTGCATATGACGTGCCATTTATCGCTTGATTTTTATTTTTAATAAGACCTTCGCCCGATAATATAATGCTGTCATCATTTGGTACAACAACCACTGCTACCAAATGCGTGGATATTAAAGGTGTGGTGTTAAATAATGTATTTATCATGTTTGTTCCATAATTTTTGCGTTCCGTAACAGGCATATTTGATAGAGCTGTTTCATTGTTTTTATGTTTAATTTGAATGGTAAATTTAGCTTTGGTAGCTGGATTTTCCCAATAAGGAAATATCCATTTACTGGGAATACGCGGTAAAAGTAGAAATCTATATAATACAAACAAAATATTACGATAATACTTTATTACAATAGGTAACTTTATTAAGTTGGGTCAAATATTGACTTATTAATAAAAATATATATTACTCTTATCTTTACACATAACAAATGTAGTTCTAATAAATTATATTTGTATTTAGTAAAATAAGACGCTAGTTATTATCAGGAATATGTATTATTTTTAAATTTATTTTAGTGTAATGATTGTAAATGTATTATGTAGTAAAAGACTTAAAAAATGTACTATACAGAGTAACAAAAAAAATTAGTAGTTTTATATTGTATTAAACCATTGTATGTTGCAACAGTAAAAAGTATAAAAAACTGGTGAATAATATTTTGATGATGTTCTGTTGAAATAGATGTTGTCTTTTCTCATTAAATTGTACATACACCGACTTTAACAGTATGAAAATGGTATCATGTAGTAAAGTTTTATTCACTTACTCTTTCATTTTGGCTTCGTTCCTGTATGTGAAAACAGTCGCAACTTCTTCTAACTTACACTTGTGTATTACCCATATCATGTATATTCCAGATTGTATACGTAGTTTTTCAGTTGTTCTAAGAGAACATTTATGGCCTGTGCACTTTTGTTTGATGAGATTAATTTCCACATATTTTAATTGACGAGTAGTACTATGTGACTGTAATGTAGTAGCTTCCCAAAGTGTAGAATTAGGCGTGGTATACGGAAATGTTTTTTCGATTTTTATTTCATGTATATTACAATAATAACCAATTTGTAGTCTTATAGACTGCTGTTCACATGACACGTTTAGGAAGACAGTAGAATAGACAATAAGAATGTCGTTTTCTATGCTTAAGAAAATATCATAGTGTCTCGGATGTATACATTGTGATGTCTGAGACAAATTTTCATCTGAACTAGAAGCAATTCCGTTGATACATATGAGGTATATTGTTCCGAAAAATATAAGCATCTGCATAATGCGTATCTACAAAATGAGTTTGTTTGTTAAACCAGAAATAGATATGCACATTAAAACAAAATTAATATACGCAAATTTATTAGAAAACAAACGTTTGTAATATTAAATACAAAAGCAATTACAGATGTGTGACCGTTACGAGTACGATCATTAGTAATTTACAATGTTCTTTATTTTTATCACACATAAACACACAATATGTATATCGAGTGGTTTTACGAATTCGAGATACGAAAAAACGATTAAAACACCAAAGTACAGATTTATTGTATGTTACATGTTCTCAACAATATTTGATATGTTTTCAACAAAACTACATTTGAGAAAAGTGTTTAATTTGTTGGTAGCGCGTTGGAAATTGCAAATTGTGTATTGTGACATTGAAGAAACCTTCTTAATAAATGTTATGACTTAAGTATGTACTATTTATCATATTCTACAGATACTAAAATTCAAAGTTCTTCGATTTGGAAGTTTGCTTCTTTATTACAAAACTATTTTATAGTACAAAACGCTTGTGAGATAATAATTTTATGTACCGAGAGTTATTGTCGGATATTTGCGTACGGTTAGAAGAAAGTATATTTTATAACAATTGTAAATTTTCAATAAAGACGAATACAAAGAAATAAGAACTTACCAATTTTTCTATACAGTGATATCCAATTCATTAAGGTATAAATGTTGCAAGAAACACTATTTTAAAGTTGTAGCACAACGAGATCGAAAACGTTTCGCTTGCGCGATCTTACTTCTTCGAGATATTTTCGATAACTAAGAGACGATCGTTTCTCTGTGGAACGATATCTACGTGCCACGAAGTAAACATCTGTGTTTGAGAAAACGACCTTATTTTTGTTCTTTATTATATACATATAGTATGACAGAACTTTTGGTTTTACATGTGTCTTTTTCACGGTTGAATATAAGAATATAATTTCACATACAGACTGTGTTATTTAATAATTAGATTGTTGAGGTCGGAATCTACATTTGTGAAATAATGTATTTACAAGACTTAGTTTGAAATATACTTTAAATGTGACATTGTTCTACTGATAGAAATTCATAGGATTTGGTTGCAGAAAAAATGCGGACT
Organism: Pseudomyrmex gracilis; assembly: GCF_002006095.1. Lineage (NCBI taxonomy): Eukaryota > Metazoa > Arthropoda > Insecta > Hymenoptera > Formicidae > Pseudomyrmex > Pseudomyrmex gracilis. Next base: position 122,574 of record NW_018020617.1, read on the forward strand.
TCGGTACTGCATTCAGAAGTTTTACAATCTAGATTTTAGTTACATAGGTTGGCGTAAACGTATGCGGTGACTTGCACAACGTCACTCTCGTTGCGAGCGGTGTATTTTTAAGTAGCTTTTTTGTGTCTTCTTGATACGTGTCTGTAATATTGCAAGTACGCATTCAAAATGTACTGTGTACGATTTATATTCATATAATATATATACACATATATAATGTAAATTTTAATAAAGCTGAAGATAGCCTGGAGAGTTAACCCGGAACCGTCGAAATGCAGAGTAACAGCGATCAATATAAAAAAAAAAACTAAGTGTACAGATTTCTAAGCATTTAAAAGTGTTTCTAGTGTGTGTGTGTGCACGTAAACACACTTGCAGTCTCCAAACGTATTGAATATCTGTAAAGAACTAAACAAATAATATGAATATTTAATAACTTAGAAAATAAAAAAAAAAGGATAAGACTTATGCTGTCACACTTAATATCCGATGAAGCGCTTCAAGCTTTCTACAAAATGAATATCAACTGTGTTCCTAACTTTATCAAGATTATTCGTGCAAACTTGTAGCCGCTTGTGTTTGTAGCCTAACGACCAATAAACAAGTGTTTATTATCTCGCGAGCGGAATAGCGCCTTTTATAAAATTTATAATATTTACTTTAACAATGAAGCTATTTGTTCTTCCTAAAATGTAACATGCAGTGCATTCTTCCCAATGAATATTTATGCAACTTCTTAGTTACGCAACTTTCTTATTTGTCTGCTTTAACGAGCGATAAACAATTGATCAACGTTCCACGAGCGGTTTTTATAGTGTTTAGAATTTTTTACCCAGTGAAGTTGTTTGTGCTACACACAAGCGGTTAAAAATTTATACCTGCTCTGTATGTGCTATTATACATACATAGTTCGGCTTATTTCAAACACATTGCGTTAATTACCGATTTAATACATTATATTTTAATATGAAATAAAACGCGTGCGCGCACACTGTAAATGCGATATTGTTACGTATCTAAAATGTATTTGCAATGAAAGATGCTGTGCGAGTATTTATAATTACTTATAATTACTTTATCTTGGTTTTAATTATAGTTTATTCAAAACTAACTGTGTGTAGGTGTTAGCTTTAAAAGCCGTGACTATCCCGTAATGATTGGTCCACATAAGGGGTTGTCACCCTATCCCTCGCCGCGTCTACTAACGCGACGAGATTTTATCCAAATGCTATTCATGAAGCAGCAACCGGATAAAGCGACAGACGTTTCTATTATCACGGGAAATTACTGATAACACTCTTCCCCTACGATTTTTTTTTATCTACATTCCTTCATCGTCTTCTCTTCCGCAAAGAATGTCATTAAGATATCCGCTTTGATAAGTTCAAAGAAAGCCGATAAGGGAGGTTTCTTACCTCAGCAATTTTTTATAGATTGAGTAGATACATGGCTAATAATTAATGTTAAGTACTTTTTATATTGAGAAATTGGCACATAGTCGATACGCAGCTGCGTGAAAGGAAATTTTATGAAAGAAAAGAATCACACAATAGTGTGTCTCGAGTTTTTTAATTTATGCGTCACGATTTTTCAAAAGCGATTCTTCAACAAATAATTTTAATATTTACAATTTTTAGAATTGCACACGCACCAGAGTGTGATATTTTGATCATATCACGGTGTTGACAATTTATTCGCCCCTCACGTTTCGCCGCCATGTCGAATATAAGAGCGGTGTTGCGCCGCAACCGTAAAGCTCTTCTGTAGATGTAAGAGCTTGTCTCGCGGAATTCATGTGACCGCATCGGCACGAGACACATCACAATATGGTGCGATCATACACCAACCCCGTAGCCGAATGTAATTAGTTTTCGGCCCCGCGGCTATGATACGCGCGAGGGGGGGATTGTCGTGTATAGGCGCTTGAAGCAGTCCCATATACTATATATATATGTACACATGCAAGCGTTGCTTTTCGTACTCGGCACAGGGGTGGGCGTCTGCAAGCCTAGGGATGAGTTTAGTTTGCCCCAGGCACCCTCAGCAAGTGCATCTATTGTCCGAGTGCAGATACCCGAAAATAAGCTTACCGTTCGAGATGTGATTTTCTTCCGAGAACTCGTCGCGTACGAAAAAAGATTTTTAAGCTTGTGTGTATAATTGCGGTATAGTGAAAAAAATCTCAAACGTGCGATAATAATTCATTGTGGATGCGGTGAGTGCAAAGTTTTAGAAAAAAATTGAATAAATAGAATGAAAATGAGACAAAGTGCGACACAGAGTAACGTGAAAAAAAAAAAAATGAATTTAAAGAGAACGTGTAGTGAATAAGATAACTCATTTATCAAATTATACATCAGTCTGAAACGTTCACTCGCTCAAAAGATTGTTTTTATTGTGAATATTAATAATTCAAAAATAAAAATTGATCGCGAGCGAATGTCCAATCGATGTCGGGATTAAGGAAGAATTATTTACGTGATGTTGTCGAAGAGGAGGACCTTCCACGTGGATTGGGACTCTCCCAGTCACGAGACCGGTACGGTGAAGCGACGCCCGGCGTCGCTAAGTGCCACTTTCCCGGCGAACAATTGCTTCGAGAACGTCGAGTATTACGAGCTTCGAGGTTGCGATGGCGGTTACGGTCTGAGGCGTTTGATATCGACGTCAGAATCAGGATACGGAGATAAAACCGCGGGGAAAGGTGATATCTTTGAAACGAAGGATAATGAAAAGTCGGAATATTCTCGATCGATACATCAAGGATCTTCAAAGGGCTTTGAAATTGAAGAATGTAGTAAAGGTCTACGGCATTCCTCTGCGAATGATCGTAAATATCACGAGAGGAAGATCGGAGAAGCTGATAAGAAATTCGAAGACGTCGATTGTGTTTCTTTGCAAGATTTATTCAGTAAAAAAATAGAGGCGAAGAAAGATTTCGACTTGGAGTTACACCGCGAGCCGTGGAAATCCACTGCTTGTCGAGTGACCAAGATCAATCGGTCCGTGTCCTTGAGATTCAGAAGTTTAATTCCTAGACCGAAAGCGACAAGATCTCGCAGGGCACGCGGCTTCGCGAGTTCGAGCTCGGAAAGCTCGGGATTCGGCTCGCCATTGTCGCCGTTATCGCCGCAGCAAGATACGTCAATCTGCAGGAACAGTCCGAAGGACACTATCAAGGCCAGCGATAGCAAGAGTTCTGGTTTGGGTTCACCAGGATCGCCGGATTCGCCTCTGTCGCCGGAAAGTCAGAAATACTCGGCTTTTCATCTTATTCAATTGCAGCTGGAGAAGCTGCGAAAGTGTCCTTGCGAGAAACGTCAAGCCGAGGTATATATTTTCGGCAAATTCGAAATTTTTCAGAAACTCACTCTCTCGTAACATGCTTTTGGATTGTCGGAAAAGTTTTTTTAAACCTTTTTTTTTTTAGTTTTAATCGAGATCGCTTTAGTTTATATTATTGTCATAATAAAATCAAATCAAATAAACCTCATTCTGATGAACCTTTTGCCATCACGTGAGTATTATTCCCCGTCGGTGGTAGAATTTCTTCGGCTTCGCTACACGTTATTTAAAACAAATTTACAACTTTTCCGACAATCTAATATAACAAATTTTAAAGCTCGTGATAATGTTCAACTAAAATATTTAAGATACGATACGAGCCAATAAATATGCCGGATGTACGTGCAAATATATTTGTTTTTTATGTTTGTATGTAAATTAATACACATAGAAAAATTCAAATTAAATCATATAAGATGCTTAGTTTGCATTCTACATGTTAAATATTCAATTTATTTTCCAATGAAATTTTTAAAATTTTCACTGCGATAAAGACACTTTGGCTAGAAAAAGTCAAACCCTGCATTTTGTACAGAATTCTGCAGCTACATTTGATATATTAGCTCGTATCGATTTTAAATACTTAAATGAACCCAATATATAATTTTCTAAATATTTCTTCAAGTAATCTAAATATTTTCAAAATTTACGTTACTTAAAAACATATAATTTTTCGATTATTTTGCTGAATTTTCAAAACATCTTATGATTACATTTTCAAGCATTCCCATAGAAGAAGTAGAGACACGTTGAAAGGACTATAAATCTTATGAGTCACGAATTGTTCGTAGGGCGCCTTGCGCGGACGAATTCCCCCGAGTGCGCAAGCACGTGGTACGAAGGAATTACGTTCACCCTCCGTTGCGTACGGAGGCATGCGCGCGTGGCGACCCGCGTGGCGCTCATTCATAAGGGCGCCTCCTCGACCGAACTCGTATCTCGCGCGTCTCGCGTTACGCTTGTTGTTGATTTTTCCTTCCGCAAACACACGTGGCTATATTACACTTGAATCGCCAATCTAATAAAGTTATATTGGAACAAATTTAATACAATTACGAAAATCGCGAGAAAAGTCGTGATAGAATTAAAATGAGAAATGTTTTTTTTTTCCGTTGTTTTTTTTATGTACGATGTCGTAGGAAATATCAATATTTACATATCGGAGGTAATTTTACAAACGCGTATAAAGTTTGTAAGATTATATTACAAAAATATTATTAAAGAGTTTTAATTTTTACAATTCAACGAACATTGATATGCAATATGTAACACGTTATTACAAAAAAAAAAAAACTAAATAATGGAAGGAGTTGTGAGTTGAAATTTTTACAGAAAGTAATTCGAGAGTCTGCTGAAGAAAACTCGCGTTGCAGTCGCGTGGTCTTATATCCGCGTAAAAGCACTTCAAGTTTCTTTCTGTACCGTCTGATGGCGACACTTATGTTGAAGACGTGACAATTAAATCATTGATTAAAAAAAAATTGTCGTTATTGGAGATCTCATGTATCGAATTTAATGAAAATCGAAAAGATTATTGCTATCACTGCAAATATGCAATATTAAAGTGTTTGATCTCTCGAGCAATTTTGTGCGACAATATTAAAAACGAATTGCTCGCATCGGGTCAATATTTAATGACGCTCTTTTCGAGAACATCAAACAGACCACAAATAGACGAATTATACAAGCGATATACAAGCAGGGAATTGCTTTTATATCAATTTTTTTTTCTTTTCGAGCAAGCAAAGAATTTGACCGCTTATTCCACGTGGATCGTCACCCCAACACTCGGCGCGATTCCCTCTTTTAGACTTTTCCCCTCTTTACAAACAGGTGAATTCGGTTTCTTTCAAGCCGTACTCTTGCGATTGTAATGAAAAACTCTCGTGTAGTCGAAATAAAAGCGGGAACATGCGTGTAGAGATGTTTGTACATCGAGTACAGATGCTTTATTCTCTCTCTCTCTCTCTCGAAATACCGGGTGAGCCGTCTCTACGTTTTGTTGTCTACCACATGAATCGTCTCTAATCAGAAAGGTTGTCGGTTCGCAATTATTTTCGGATTAGTCGCAAAATCCGATCATTACTTGTTAACAAGTCGTACACGTCCGAACAAGATTTCGTTAGGTTTTGCCTGGCGGATGCGAGCCGAATCGTGATCATTGATAACTGGGGATACTCCCAAATGTTTATGGAACGTGCGGCTGAAGTGTCTTGTATATAATTGGCACAATTGATTGTGCATCGCACAGCTGCGCCTACAGTTCTATGATATTTAAGAGATATGTTGCATATACATATGTAATTATAATATTTAAATTAAAATTCGTGATTACCCTTCGTGATCAGATCTCAAAAATGACCTACGTGTTAGTCAGACTGGGTCTGTGAGACCTAAGCGACTTTAAGATCGAATATCTCCGCGAAAAATCAATATATTTTTTTTTTTTTTTAAATCAAAAGTTTGAACACTTTTGCGTCGATAAAAAAACAAACAAATTGAAAAAATCTCTAGTTTCGAAGATACAAAGCGTTTAAAAAAAATTAATTTTTTCAAGAAACGCGAGATGCTCAATTTCTGAGTGGGTCTAGAAGACCCACCTCTAATTATGAAGGATTAATGTAATTATAATATTTAAATGTGAAATATAACGACAAGAGCGAACCAATAATTGTTATGCAATAATTATTAGAAGTTCAGTTCAAACAAAACGTTCGACTCTTTAATTCAAATCATCTTTAATTGACATGATACTTGTGATATTATTTTGGGACAAAAATCTTTGACACAATGTATTTCACAGTTATATTGTACGTATTTAAGTGTGTGTATGTTTTAAAAAGATGTCAAGTTAAAATTGTAAAATGTGTAAGAAGTGTTTGCAATTTTAACTTGACGTCTTTTTAAAACATACACAGTGCTAGTGTGCTGTGTTCATTGTGTCAAACACACTTCCGTACCGGAATAATTGTTATCGTAGGTATTATGTCAACTGAAAATGACTTGAATTAAAATCTAAACGTTTTGTTTAACTGGAGTTCAGTAATTACTTCATAACATTTTGCTCTATTGATTTTTGCCATATTTCACACTTAATTTGAATTAACCAATACGAACCTGGAAGTCATCTTTCCATGTTATTGTATTTATAATATTTAAAAACAATTAGAAAGCTAATTTTTTTAATTTTTTTAAATTTGTGTTCTTATCTTTATGATGGTTTTAATTTTATTCTGTTAATATCTTTGACTAATTGCGCGCTAATGTGCAACCTACGTTTTGCTTTTATTATTCACTAAAGAAAATCTCGTTCACAGATCGAAACATCTTTTGAAAAATTGCTTTTTTCAATAAAAACTACATTTTTATACACACATCCTGTATATTGGCTCGCTCTTTACCCTATTTTGAAATTTTCACGAGCTGTTTCACTTACAAGCTTTTAGGCTCATGAAAGTTTACAACTAGCAGATAGTTCGTGTGTGAGATCAATACAAGCCAATGTATTGGATGTATGTACATGCAAATATATTTTTAACGTGTAAATTAATACACTTGGAAATTTGAATTGAGTTCTGCTACAATATATATTGATTATCTGCTATGATTTTTAAATAAATATGTTTCTATTTTTTGAAGTTTTATATATTTATTTTTATTACATTATACATTATTTTTTTTATCTGCGCGATATTTCACAAAAAAAAACGTACAATTTAAGAGTCTTAAATAACATCAGTTCACTTTTTACGCGATCCCCAATACGTGTACTCAGGGGATATCACTTTCATGCGGAAAAATGATTCGTAATAATCCCGAAGCCAGTGACATGGCAATAACGCTTTCCGTGACGTGTACCCCCTTTGCGATGCGATTCAATAAATGCGGTTCTTCGTCCACATCGAGTTCGATCATTTGAAATTTCTAAATAAGTATTTTTTAAATTTTGTTTTAAAAAAATTCAATTACAAAAATTAAAAAACGCGAATCTTTCAAAATATTTAACACAATTTTATATTTTTAATAATTTATTGTTGAAAACAAAACTTAATTAGCTGAGATTTTGACTGTGTTATGCAACATACATAATTAAAGGAGAAAAACAAAATTCTATAAAACTATTCTCAATGTTTTTATTTATTTATATTTTTGTTTTGTTTTTATAAAAATTATAAGAAAGTTGTTATTATTTAAATTATGACTGATTTTATTTGTACAAATTGTAGAAGATAAATTAACGTCGTAACGGTGTTAACAGCAATAAATGTAAATGAGAACCTCTAGTTTCAAAGGACTCTAAGCTTAGCTCGTACGCATACGAGGACGCATTATTATATTGAATTCGTGGAAACGCGGAAAAGTAAGTCGACGAGAAGACCGGAAAGCGAGGATTCGCGGCACCGCTAAGCCCAGTGGTGCGGCTTTATTAATTATTGCAGCGACCCTTTGGCCGTCATCACCCCCCCGCCCCTTGCTCCCGTTCATTCGTACGTGTGTGTTTGCTTACGTACGCGGTTTCATATCGATTCGACTCGTTTCGTTAATAAAGAGACATTATCCGCTCGAGGGGGCTTACGCGATATTAAGAGCTTTCGCTGGTATTTTCGATGTGTGTCGGTGATTTTTTTATACCACTAACTTTTTACGTCACAAAGTTTTGCCGCGTATCCTTTGAACGAATAGACTTTTATTATAGTAAAAATTTAATTAAGCATTATAATAAAAATTTGTTTAATTTTCTGTTAAGTAAAAAAATATATAAACGGATGCATTTCGAGAGTCATCTGCAAAAAAAAGTATCTATTCAGAACCAGCGTGTGCCAAACGTGTGTAAAAATCTTTTTTTAAGGGGATCGAAATATCAAGTTGTCGGTGTGTGTCGAGCGAGATCAAATTAAAAGCTCATACAGAAACCCTCTTGATACTGAGTGACGTGTGCGTGTCTGCGTTATGACGGATTCCTTCCTTTTCTCTCTCTCTCGTCGGCACGCATACCCCTTTCCGTGTTGCCTCAAGGGTTGTTCTTTGGGGTGATTGTAAGTCAGTGGGTTTCACGTTGGAAGGCGAACTTGGAATTATTTCCGCCACGAAATTTCGCAGCTGATCTTTGCTTTGGGAATTAATGTCAAAATGAGAACTCTCTTCGAGGATAAATTGCAGAAAAATGTGCGCGGTGGCAAAAACGAAGAAAGTCTATATTTTTATATAAAAATCAAATATGTATACTCTCTCTTATTATTGCACGTTTGTAAAATGGTTTTTTTGTTAACATGTTTATATTATTATAGTATGTGTGTATTATAAAACTATTCTGCACATATATATATATATATATGTTGTACAGTATTATTTGATTTTTCTTGTAAAATTTGCACATCGGGAGGATTACATTAATTAACTTTATCCCCAGTGTTACTCGGACGATAGACGGCGAAAAGTCATTAGTTAGCATGCATTTGAAATCTTCTGCGTCGAGCACTTGCTATAAATATGTAGATTTATCCTGGAGAGATTTGTGCAGGAGGCTGTCGGCAGAAGGAAGCAAGGGGTGGGAGGGTGACATTGTGTCGGCACTCGTCATGGTATATATCGAGTGAGAGAGGGATGCTTTTCCGAAAGGGAGTAGAGTCCATAGTACGGTGTACCTTTTCCTTCATCACACGGTAGCGCTTTTATAATATTCACCCCGCGTGTACACACGTCGGAATGGTAATTTTTGCTCCCGCTATTCCCTTCCCCTCACGCTCTCTGTGTACCAGCGTCGAAAAAACGTAAAATACTTTTTAGAGCTTTCGAGATATCGCGCGGTGAAAAAGAACCGCGTCTCGTGTTTTCTTATCGCTTGCGGATGTTGTCGTCGACGTCTTTTGTCGATGCGTGTTCGATCCTCGACCCTTCGAAACCTCGCTGCTCAGTGAGATATCGCCGGCTTCGGGGAAAAATGAATTTTGCCGTTGCAATAATTTTTCGAATGACGATACACATTTTTTCCAAGCCAAATAACACAAATAGAGAAATAAAATAATACAAATGGAGTCGGGGAAGATAAATTCTTTTTTAGCGGAACAAGTTTAAGGTCGTTGTTTTTTTATATTGCTCCATGAAAATCTTCTCACTTCTCAATTGCGTGAATTTCGCGTATAAGAGACACTATACGCGTTTATACACTATACACTATCGTGCGTCTTGATATGTACGACGTGAAACGTGAAACACATCCTAGAAACGTCCAATCAGCGTCGAGATAAAAATGGCAATAATCAATATCGAGAGAATCGGTTGTGATTATTCACACACGCATTTCCTGGTAGGATGTTGCAGTCACAATTTTTAAGAATTATTATCAAGTAGAGACACGAAACTTCAGTTTGCGCGAAATGATTCTTAAAAATTACGTGCATATATCTTTTACTATATCATTTTGCAATCTAATACGTGGAACGATTGATAAGTATCCGAAACAACACGCATAGATAACGAACACGTAGTGTTTGTGTGACAGCTCGCTACGGTCATTTACAGCATCGATTCTGTACTTCAGTGTTGTTTGAAAATTTCTTTTCACTGAGTCATTTTTACAATTTCAAAAATAAAATCGAAAATCGCACAGGTTAAGTTAAGACCATATCTGGCGAATAAAGCGGATGAGGCAACAGTTTGAAGTCCAACTCGTAAATTTTATAACAGTTGAAGTGAGCTGGTGCACATTGTCAAAAATCACAGAGAATCTACTTTGATGAGCTTGTCACACAAACACTATGTGATAAGCCAACGTTTGACATTTGTTACTTGGAAGGATGAAATTTGCCAGCAACGTAACACTGCTATCACCATCTATGCGTCGTTTCGGATACTTGTCAATCGCTTCTCGTAAGTCTTTAAATTTCTTTCGATATTTTCTTCTCAAAAATATTGAGCACAAGGAAAAGGAACTTGTTTTCTTTACATATTGAAACAAAGGAAAACAAAATAAAATAAACACTTTGACATATATTAAAATAGAAATTTATAAAGCAAGTTGTTGCTGTCAAATACATAGGCTACTTGACGAGGAACTTGAAAGCCTTACTTAAGGAATAATTTCGGTTCACCCGGTATAAACGCTACATGCGCGCGCGCACTCTTATCGTCACGACGCGACGGCTCGCGTCGTCCTGCAGCGGATCCACACCGTCAGTCCTGCCGAGGATCCTTCCAAGGGTGTTCGCATATGCACCCTTTCATACCGGTCCGCGACCGCGCTCTCGCGTATGCACCCTTTCGTATCGGTTCGTGATTGGTCAGTGAGTACACTGCAGTTAACTATTGCGCAATGTAAAAAGTGAAATTTTTTTCTTCATGAAACGCTGTAAAAAAAAAAAAAAACATGTGAAATAAGTTTGTCAAGAAATATAATTGATTAAATTGTTGCAACGCGGTTGTTTTGATAACATGTTTTTTAATTATATAATTTACAATATATATCTTAATGCTGCTTTTGTGTCTTCCGCGATTGAATTAATTGCGTGTGAAATAAAAGATACTAATTATTTATTTAAAATACATAAACTATATGTAAAATTTATGTTGGAAATAAAAAGTATGAAATTTTTATTGATGACGAGAGTTACAAAAATTGTTTGTCAATTAAATGTGTCTTTGTTAGAAAAATCGTCTGAATGCAACCGTAAAAGAAAAGTGTCGATTTATTTGATTGGAAAAACCGAACGAAATCTCCGTTTGGATGTTTGAGAATTCGATCGACGATTCCATAGAGCGTTTCGAAAGATGAAAGAAGAACAATGTCAGGTCTCAAGGTGCCCGCGGTTTATTCACGCACTGGCAACGGAACCAAGCCGAAGAGCAAGATTTGTCGACTGACATCCTCGCGATCGCTGATACCCTCTCTGGTCGGAAACATCCCGAGAAAGTCCACCGAAGCGACCGAATCTTCGTCGTCGAGTCCCAGCAAGTCGTCCACGTCGCCGCGAAGAATTTCCAACGACCGAAAGTCGCCGAGACGACACTCGGAGGAACGTCAACAGACGCATCACAGCCCCAAACGTTCGCCGAAGAGATTTCTGCCATCTTTGGATGACGATTCGTTTCAAGACGAGATGGGACTGGGACTCAAGGTGTCGACCACGTCGACTTGCGTCGACGAAGGACCCGCCATGTCCTTCGTGGAATTCGAAACATTATACAACTTGGAAAAAGAAATGCTAATGCAGTCGAGATACAACCAGGATCTGACGACGCAACTGGACGACAAGTCCATGACGACGGGATGGTTTACAAGTAGAAAGGGTGTCTACACGGATCTTCCGAATCCTCTGATGTGCCATCAGATTGGCGTTGCATCTGCATCACCTGTCTCCAGCTCGCAGGCGCCAACGGAGGGATTTAGCTTCGCGCCCGGATGGTCCTTAAACGCCGATCATTTTTATCAGTGGCAGCATCGCGGAAAAAGCACACAAGAGGTAGTTCAGTTGTCGTATTCGAATTGTCTCGAAGTAAAAATAACATCGGTCCTCTCTTTGCGAGTCAAACGAGTGACGAATGATTATTATTTAATCACAATAATTATCGAATTACACAAAATATTTACTAAAAGTTAATCAAAAATTATTACACTTTTATACAAATAAACAAAATAACAATTGCATTTTAATGCAAATCGGGCAGGTGCAAAATCGTTAGCGGCGTTATTCGAAATAGGACAAAGTACCATCGAAGTATGATTTAATTAATAATTGTTGAATTTTATGAAATGTCAAAAATATCAAACAAAATTGCGATTACAGTACAGAGAGAGAGAGAGAAAATTCCATATCGAGAGAATCAAATTAAGCGGAATATAACATGCAATTTGTTCACACATGAGACGGATGGTCGTCAAACGAAACGACAGCAACATTGCATCGAGGTAGTGAATTATTCCTCATCTAGGAAATTCTCGGGAAAATTCGGGATATGGAATACCGAATGCGGAGCCGCGCGGGCTCTCGAAATAAACTGTCAGCGGCACATACTCTGTTGCACACGATCGCGTTCTCGAATTAATCGAAAAACGGAAGCAATTTCGCGAGCGAATCGTGGCGAATCGCCGCGCCGTTTATCGCGCGGCCGTTCGTCCTTCTCTCCGTTCCGATATAACCAGACTCTTCTTTCCTTCACCCAGAGGCGGCTCCGTTACTATCCCCTACACACCTCTCCTACCTCTCCCTCTCTTTCCTTCTCGTCAACGGTTTCGTCATTCCCCGAGGCGAGCCGATTTTCCTGCACCCTCTCGTCGAGCTAATTTCGGAAACCGAGCCGCAAATTTGCGGCGCTACGCATATATCGAATTTTACTCCATTTCGCCGCGGGCGACTCGCGGATTTCCGCGCGGCAGAGACATCGCGGGAGCAAAAATATTCGCGAAACACAATCGTCATAACATAATAATAATACGAGTCTGATTTTACATGCGGTAACGTACGAACACGGTAAACACGGAAAGCGAAAGAAAAATATTCTGGAAAGAAATCGGCAAAGGTGAATTGCTCGCGGAACGAGGGAAAAGAGAGAAAATGCACGGAAGAAAAAGTTTTGATTTTATACGGCCAGACAAAGAACAATTTGTTGAATCTATTCAATTTTTTTTTCGCCAACAAAACACATTTTGTTGGCGGAACGAACATTTCAACAGGCTTAGCTAAAAGTTTTCTTGCTTGACCATGTAGTAACTATTCTATTAATTTCTTGCTACTAACGTAAACATTGAGGTCGATACGAGTCAATATGCCGGATGTATGTGCACTTACATATTTATTTATTTATTTTTCTTGTGAACGTAAATTAATTCACATGGAAATTTGAATTAAATTTACGTTTAAGGAAATAAATAAATATGTTGCACATCCATATAGCATATTGACTTGCATCGATTTTTATAAATCGATACTTAGTTGTAAATTTTTTTCACGAGCGTTTGATATCTTGCTACTTTAGCAATCTTTTTTTCTGTACTCTTTTCACAAGCAATTTCTGAATTACTGTATATACAAGGGTATTATTCGCTACATCTAAGGATTTGGATAATCCTTGAAGATGTCACCTGTATTGCTTCGAGAAGGCGAAACAAAAGATCAAGATGGTTCTTGAAAAATTGAACATTTCGTCCCTCCGCTCCGTTTTCTATACCCGCACGCATGTGCGGCGCTGCGTTTTACTCGAGGATCTTAAAGGACTCTCGAGAATCCTCTCTCTCTCTCTCTCTCTCGAGCATCAAGAAGGTCGATCCTCTCCGGGGAAGGCTATCAAATATGCTGCCCGGGGGTGTGAAGGCACTTTGATCAACCTTCCAAGGAGGCCGCTCTTCCGCGTATGTTTACTTTAAGGGATGCCATCAGCTACCAGCATCTACGACGCAAGGTGCACCGTCTTCCTTGCGCGTATTGCTGAAGGATTAGCCCTCGGCGAGGTGAAAACAAGACGGTTTATTAGATCGGGATCAAAGCGTTGACTTCGCTCATTAAATTTACACAAACAAGCGACATTAATTTTTAATTGGAAGATGTTTTGTTTTTTTTTCAGAACTTGTTTTTTTTTGTCTTAACAAGAAATAAAATGATAAAAATGATCGGTAATGGTAAATCTATTTATAAATCTTGCAAGAGCATCGCAGTTGCGTGACGGAAATCGTAAATGTCATGGCGATCAATTCCTGCCATTATGGTTCGCGTCTCTTTTCTGCATCTTGTCCTCTTGTAATATTTGCCTTTGGGGATCACAGCACCAGCATCTTTCCGCAGGAAGTAGAGAGTGACTCGGGGGTTGGTTTTCCCTTTCTCATCGCGAAAGAATCGGATTGGCTTCTATTTCTTTGGCCAAAGCAAACGTATCCACGTCATGGTATTGCGTATTGGCGTAGTGGCTCATTCATTCGCGCGGAAACGAGCGATCTAATTTCGCGTCTTATTGGGGATATCGTGTCGCGTCTGTTTTCTCGAATGTAATTTACACCCTCTATATCGGAAACAATTCCGATACTGAAATGCATCGGATATTGTTGTTGTTTGAAAATAGACTTCTTTCCGCGTTATTTTTTCACGGCAATTGAACTTCTGTTCTTTTCTCTCTTTCGATGTTTCGACGAAAAAAAAAAAAAACATTTTATTTTTAAACCAGCGTTATCACACACGCGTGTGTCGATATGCGTTTGATAAGTTTTTTAAACATTTTATATTTATCATTTTTCGATACGTATCGCGATATTTACGAACCAACGGATCGTGCGGATTGTAGGGGATGCCGTCCTCATTCATGTGTAATCAGTTTATATTGCCCCCGTAAATACAGCAATGCGTTTTATGAGAGAAGATTTTGCAACGATCAAAATAACGCGTCGAGAGATACTTTTTTTAGCGCGAAAATTTTTGTCAAACATTATCTCAAAGCACGCTGGTGCGTTCAATTTTGATTTGATTTAATTTTCATTCAAAAAAAGAAAAAAACTTTTTGACAAAAGTTATTTTAATTTTGTTGTTATTTAATTGTATTGTCATTTTGACGTTTAATCTTTTTTTATTGAGTTGCTTTATCGGATTTTTCGTGGAATGTCATGAAATTAATAGAGAAAGGAAAACCCGGGAATGGCGGCGTAAAGGGAGCCGCGCGCGAAAAAGGGCGCGCGCGCGCGCCCTGACGAGAGCAATTTTCAGGGGACTGCAAATTGGCAATCGGACGATAAATGATTTAGGTCGTACTCTCGCACGCGTGTGTATATATTCAATACATATATAACACGCGCGCTCGTATATCCGCGACATCGGGTATATAGGAACGAACCTACCCCAAGGCGAAGCGCATATCTCCGCCTATCGAGTCATCTTACCGGGAAAATAGATCTCTAATCGAATCGCAGAATGAGTCACGAACACTCATACGTTCATGAAATACACTGACGAATCTGTATAACACGTAAGCCAGAAGTCGCGAAATCTCCCAAATAAGAAGAACGGGAAGAAAACAATTTCAAATGTAATTTGTGTAGGAGTACGCGAGCACAAACGAAATAGAAAGACTGACGAGACATTTTCTCGGGCAGGCTTTTCTCGTTTCATTTTTACTAAATCTGTAAATTTTCTAACACGCAAAATAAATTTGTTTGTTGAACTAAATTTGCGTAATTTGTGATTCATGATTGATTCGACAATTATTTAGTTGCATTAAAAAAGATACAG
Source organism: Pseudomyrmex gracilis (assembly GCF_002006095.1). Classification (NCBI taxonomy): domain Eukaryota; kingdom Metazoa; phylum Arthropoda; class Insecta; order Hymenoptera; family Formicidae; genus Pseudomyrmex; species Pseudomyrmex gracilis. The sequence continues at coordinate 138,125 of NW_018020617.1, forward strand.
TTCATGTCAATCAAAACTTTTTAATCAAGATTTTGCGTCATTAAAGTAATGTTTAGTTGGACTAAATATTTAGTTGAATAAAACACATTTTGCATTTTTCAACAAATTGTTTTTTTAGTGCGTACATTAATGAAATTGCGTTATTATCAACTGGATAAAGTTATATTAAAGATATAACACAATATATAATTTATTGACATACACAAAATACACACGTTTCGTCAATAAAATAAAACTCTTCGCGATGAAAAAACGCGGGATATTTCGTACACCGATGAAACATACAAGAACACGCGTGTCCAAATTGTCAACTTGTTTTTCCGCGCACGCTTTTCAGTTCTCTTTCACGCATATCGGAACAAATATTTCTCTTTTTCATCCCGGTGTCACATCCTCTGAACACATAAATACTCGTAATCCGGTCTCGCAGCAGGATGCAAGCAGAATTCTGAAAAAATAATCCAGACACACGCGTGTCCCACGACAGTGGTGTTAAATAAATACGTCGATAACACATCCGGATTACGAACAAAAAACGAATTTCGTGGTCGTGCGTATCGAATTTCCGCTTTGCGCGGATTTTTCGCTATTTTTCTTTTTTTTTTTTTTTTTTTTTCGCAACGTGCTCTGCGCTCACCTTCCATTAACGTCTGGATCATCCCCTTGCGCTACTCGTCAAAAGACCGATCAAATTTCTCGCGCCTTTGGTGTGTGCGCGCGTACGTCTAAAAGTAAAAGCACACAAAACCCGAATTGTAATTGTATTTCAAACGCGTTTTTTCTTTTATTCTTTTTCCTTTTCTTGTTTGAAATATCAGATTGTCCTTATATTGATAATATTTATCAAATGAAAAGAGAACCGTAAATAGAATGTCTGTGTTTTTAATGATTTGTTCAATGTTTAACGTCATTGAAACACAAACATTCTGTTTACGGCTCGTATTAGCCTGCTTTTCATTTGTTAAATTTCACGAGCGGAAGAATATACAATGATAATGTTTATTATTCATATTGACAATATTTATGTTTTTTAATTATAAATTCTCGGAATTGAAAAAAAGAAATACAAAAGCCGCAAATGACGATATGGTCGAAAATTGATATTCATTCGAAAGTTTAAAAAATAAAAATAATGCCAGTGAAGTAAACGTATCATTTATTATCTAAAAATACGCTGCAATGACTTTAACCGTGAAAAAGAAACACGTCCCTGACATTTAGAACGAAAAACACAAATATTTATCTTTCTCACATATTTGTGATCAGGCAAAGGTTTTTCGTTTAGGCGAAGAAAGAAACGGTTTGTGACACGAATCGCAAAATCAATATTTCCCTCAGTTGTGTACGGATCCCTTTTAGAGTATCTATTTCACACTGCGTCCACATCAAATAGCACGCGGAAATGCCACATCATACGAACCGTATCAACGCGTTTCACGCGAGAACAGATGTGTCGGACCGTGTCACAGAAACGCGCAACCACGGCAATCACGTCGTAACCGCAATTAATTGACCGTGTCAATGTGACAGATTTTACTTTATAAGATTTCTTTATAATAGTTACTTAATTTTTTAAGTGACTCAGACACGGACAGTCGCGCGCTGTCACCAATATCGTGACATTGCATATTTTTTTATACACACAACATAGTAGCGATAAATACAATTTGAGAGGTACAGAATTTACTCTGTTTAATACAGAAAATGCGGGAAATTCGGGCTCAACTCTCTGGCCAAGGTGTCTTTTTCTCAGTGGATTTTTTTATTTTTATAGAAAAAGTGAGTAAATTGAGTATATCATCTATATAGAGATAAAAACCAAACATTCTAGATTTCTAGATTTTTTTCTAGAATTTTCGATTTGAACTCAGTTCGAATTGTTATGTATGTTTGTACACATTTAAATAAATAAAAAATGTATTTCGCGAACATCTAGCACATTGGCTCACATTAACCGAATTCTTTGTCGATTTGATACTTTTTAGTAGTTTTGATTTGAAAAATAGTAAAAAAAAAATATTATATAGTTTTTTATAAAATAATATTTTCAGATACTGATACAAAGATGCTGATTATATAGTAATTATATAATAATATTTAATCAAAACAAAGATTTTTTTAAAGACTAGATAGTAATATTTATTTTCTTCGCGAACAGACATGGATCTTCCAGACCCATTCAAAACTTGCGCATCGGCGTCTCTAATATATATATATATAATATATAAAAATGAGTTTTTCTTTAACGCTTATATCTTCAAAACTACTAGATAGTTTTTTAATTTTTTTTATCGACGTAGAATTGTTCACACTCTTGATTCAAGAAAACAAAATTGAAAAAATATTGATTTTTTGCGGAGATATTTGATTTTAAAGTTGCGTGGGTCTCACAGACCTAGTCTGTCCAACTTAGTCGTCATATTTTAGATCTGTTCACGAAGAATTAATTCTATAAGTAATTATGTGAAACTACGCACAGAAATTTTGAAATTAAGTAAACAACAAATAAAGAAGATAAGAATACATATGATGCTCTCGAAATGACTTTTCTTTATACCTATATGAGAAACAAAGAGCAGACATATATATATATATATATGTAACAAGTAAACGTCATTGAAATAAACGGAAATCCTGTCTTCCGGCTTTTTGGAACGAAGGGATACTCTCTGTCGAAGAAGGACCGCTGCCGAATCAGAAGCGCGACCCCTAAGCAAACGTCGGAGCTCGTTAGAGCGTTTCGGAGAGATCGAGTTGGCGCGCTTATATACGTGAGTCGAAAGAATTATAGCAATTTGGACGTGACAGGGCCTGAATTCATGATGCGCGTTCTGCGAACCGACACGCGTCTGCCGTACAGATTTCGTTCAAAGAGGGAGCGAGAAAAAAACATTCCAATTATTAAAAAAAAAAACTAAACAATGTGTCTTTGAAACCTTTGCTTGCTCGATCAGAGACGTATGTACGTGCGTCGTACGCGCGAAACGGCGTGGAAAATACTAACACACATATGTTTCCGCGCTGTCGGGCGAAATGCGTGTCAAAAGGTGCGTAACTGCCCCCTTAAAGGAAAGAGAAATGATTATCTCTTCGTCGCGCGCGCTCGGAACAAACCCATTGGCGAAAGTGTGTTGCGCACACGTGTGAATCCGTGAGTTTCTCGGAGATCTATAACGCGTAGTCGGGGACCCGTCGGGTTGTATGTCCCAACCTCTCTCGTGTGGGCTAGTTAGCGTATGCGAGAGATGCCCACACGAGGCGGACACACAATGGCAGGGTTGGGCCCCGGTTGCATCGCGACTGGCGCGCAGGTAAATTTAGCTCGTTTTCTCGCGAGTGCGTGTTGCACGTGCACGCGCGCCGTAATGGCGCGTAGGTGTGGGCACGCTCATTCATAAAACATAACCCACGTGGCGCCGGCGGCGGACGCGGAGCTACGAAAAAATGAGTTGTGCGAACGTCCTCCCGAAGTGGAAGCCGAGGAGAAACGACGAGAGGAAGGAGAAAGAAAAACAAAGCTAACACACACACAGCGACCAAACGAAGAGACGAAGGAGAAAGAAAGAGAGAGAGAAAAGATATGTGTGAAATTTTTGGTATTTTTGTTACACGGATTGTCGGAGGTGATTATTCCGTCAGGAGGACTTTAATAACGTTTGTATACAATACGCTCGTACGTATATTGGATTACTGTGACGATGCGTTTAAGGTCTATTGTGCTTTATTATTACGTTTTCTCTCTCACACGATCGTCGTGTTTTTATTACACACGGTGCGATTGATAAATGTCCGAAACAACGTGTAAATACAGCAGTATCTCACATTGCTGTTGACAAATTTTATCCTTCAGAAAAAAAGTGTCAAATATCGACTCATTTTATCGCGACAGCTCGCCAAACTATAGCCGGCATCGATGACTTCATTGTTGCTCGAAAGTGTTCACCCAGTCATGTTTTCAGATTCGAAAATAAACGAAAATCGCGCGGAATCATATTTGACGATTAAGACGGATGGGGCGGCAATTCGAAGCTCTCGACTCGTAAATTTTCACCGTTGCAACAGTCGAAGTGTGAAAATCATCGATAGCGCCTAGCGATGAGCTGTCGCACAAATACCATGATATGCGATAATGGAGAGTCAACGTTTGACATTTTGTTCTTTCGAAATATGAAACTTGTCAAAGACGAAAGTCAATGTGCGCGACACTGTCGCTATCTACGCGTCGTCGTTTCGGATACTTATCAAAATTGCTCCACGTGCGTACTTTGATTTCAGTATTGCCGCGTCTTGTCTGCTCGCGAATGAGCAATTTGAACATATATATGTTTTGACGTTTCTTGACTCTGCGGACGAGATGAAAAGAACGCTAATCAGATCTTATTAGTGTACTCGCGAAAGTATAACGGCGGATCGCGTAAAAATAACTTGGTTCTCGCGGGAGTTCGGTAGTCATGACGACAACGGGGCTTCCCCGAGAGAGAGTGTGAGAACACGGGACACGCTTGTTGCAGGACGCGTACCCTCCTGAGGAAAGAGGGTTCACGCGCATCCTCCTTCTGGCTCTTTGTGAGGGCGGAGGGGGCGGACGATAACTCGGTTATAGAGGTTCTCAACCGTCTTGCACCGCGATCGAACGAAACTTCTATATTTCATCCCAAACACACGCACGCACGCACAAATACACTTGTGTGTCTAAAATTATAAAATTTCTCACATCTTATGTGACAATAATAATATCAAATGTTCACAATACTAATTGTATGTTTAACAATATTTCGGAAATACGTGGAATTAATGGAGTCACACTTCCCCAATCGGGAAAGTAGCCGCAAAAGATTTTCGCTGCGCAATTAAGTGCACAGTCACCGTGCATCTCCCCGGAGCAAAAGAGGGTGGAAAACGCAGGAAAAAAAAGAGGGTGTCGTGCGGCCGACTCGGCACACGACTCGTTTATAACGAGCGGCGCGAAAGAGGGAATTGCGTCCGGGCAATGACCGGCGAAAAAGTAAAGGGATCTCGCATTAGCGCATCTCTCGCTCGCATACATTAACGCTATTCTCATGCATCGTGTGACAGCAACTAATCCGTTGATTAACTTTTACGCAAATGTTTTTATTTCTAGAAATCTTTATTGTGTGCAAATATTTTTTTTTTTTTTTTGGTACACCCGTAGCGTTACCTGGATATTTTATCGTCTACAAAAGTGTAAAGAAGTAATTATTATTATTATTTTAAAATTATTATATATTTTAAAATTAAAGATATAATATACACGTAAAAATAAAACGTTTCACTCTCACAATAGCCTTCTTCAGTCGCAAAATAATAATAATAATAATATAATAAAGAATTTAAGACACCGTCGTGATAAAATAAGATAATAGTAACATAAACTGAAATACGGACTTGACGTGAAAGATGAGAAAGAGATGTTTTACACAATTTTAGTTATGTTATTGTTATCTTCCTTTGCGACTCTGAAAAAGACTCTTTTGTGTAAGAGATCGAAGCGTTTCGCTTTTATGTGCGTACTGTGTCTTTAATTTTGCCTAATAAATAAATTTTTATTCTTTAATCTATTTTTGTTCAAAAGCGACCTTTATTACACACTAATTTGTTGTTTTACTATTATTTTGTATTCTCTTTTTTCTAAGTATTTTACAATGTCTATCAATTATTATTACCAAAAAAATTAGAAATTTAACTCAATAAAATTATGTACACACACACACAATACATAATTGTAATAGGTTAATTATGATTCAGTATTGCAATTTTAGCAGCTTTTACAATGATATATTACACTCTTTTCTCCATTTTTCTGTCTCATTCTCTCTCTCTCTCTCTCTCTCTCTCTCTCTCTCTCTCTCTCTCGGAAGAGACTCTACTAAATTAAGAGGATTATTCTGACTGGCTTGTTGGATTACGCGCTCAAAATGATTTCCCATTCGATCTCGATTTTCTCTCTTCTCTCACCCCGTCGTAGTTTCGAAGCCTGGCATGTTTCGATATCGTTTGGCTAAGGCAAACCTAATTCCATCGGGCCGATCCGTAGGTTGGGAATGCCCATCGAGAGACGACGAGCGTTGTATCTCGCGTGCTGTAATCGTACGACAAAGCTCGGACCCTTTCTCGCCTCTCTTTCTCTTCGTATATGACGTGTTCCCGCTCGCGAAATTGTTGTGCCAACGAAAAATCATCTATCACTTTCTTCTACTCGGAAAAAACAAGAGATTTTTGACATTTTTGTCTCTCATTTCTTTCTTTTTTCTCCTTCCCCGATTACCGCACATCATCTTTCCGGTTGCATTATTGCGCAAAAAAGAAAAAGAAAGAGCAGAATTACGCGACCAACGAGCCGTCAGACAGCCGTCGGACGTTAGCGAATTAATTATTGTCCTTTAACGATTTCGTTTCCGGCTCCTGAACTCTCTCTCTCTCGGCGTTGCCGAGAGGGATCCGCCGCAATATTCAATTTCATGCACCCTTTTTGCGAACGCCGCCACCGTTCTCCCCGCGTCAAAGGACAATTATTGTTCTTTGACTGTCCCCTCTCTTTTCCTCTCTCTCTCTCTCTCTCTTTCTCTCTCTCGAATTTCGGAATGCAAAATCTCCGCGTCGGAAAAATGACCGTTAAGCTGTCAGGAATTAATTGTCGAAGTTTTGACGGGAATGGATTGCTTTTGATTCGCGAATTACGTTCTAAGAGACTCTCGTTCTTTCGTGCGGACGCAAAACAGGGAAATTACATTTGTGCGCATGTTTTTATTTCAGAAAGTTTGCATTCGCAATATTGTATAAATAAAACAGACCCCTGTGTGTATATAAAAGCTTTAGTTCAATGGTAATTAGTAGAATTACTTTTCAATACAATATACTTTGGGAATATTCAAAAACAAACTTTAAACTTTTTTTAGCTCGCAAGATATTAGGGCGCAGAAAAAGAACTTGTTCTGTTCTATTCTGCTATATGTTCTAAAGTAAAAGAGAAAAAATTCGATGCGCACGAACAGCCGGGTTGGAAATGCTCGCAAGGTCGAGGGAATTCCGTTGTTTTTTAGCGAACGAACGAACAAACTAAAAGCAAGCACAACAGGACGACGAGCACACACATATCGGAGGACATGAGCATTCCGGGCAGGTGCGCGCGGATCGATTGCTATTCCGCGCAGCTGACATACGAGCAGCATCATTAATTGTAATGCCGGTCGTGGCACTGCCTTTTAACGCGCGCGCGTCTAGTCGCGGCGCGAAGCGACCGTGCGCGATAATCGGCGCCAAGTCGAATATCGATCAGAGCGCTTATATACACAGGTCTCTCAACTCTTATCAACGTTACGATGCCATCGCGATTTCACATGACAGTCTTCCATTACTCGAGATAACATTGAAGTCAGAAGAGAGACGAGGATCTAAAGAGTTATTGTGATCATTGCATGATCGAACTACCTAACACGTACTGTACATCGAAATTTAATCAGCCAGACGCGCATTTTCCGTCTCTACGGGATTCTGCCCACGGCATCTTCGTGTATAATCGTGCGATGTTATTATACGTATAAAAACTTACGATCGATCTTTTTTTACTTCAAAGATAAGGTTTAAAAAAGACTCAAAGAGTTTGGCAAACTAAAATAAAGACACAAAAAAACACCAGCTATATAAAGAGCCTAACGCAAAATATTCTAATGATAATCTATTAATTGAAAAAAATTGAACAATAATTTTAAGAATTTTTGTTTTTTATTTTCTTGCAAATAAGTAAAACGGTCTATGAAAATGATGTCAACAATAGATAAAAAAAAAAGACTAATACGAGGGGTACCAATATACAAGAATGTATGAAATTGTGGTTTTATTTAAAAAAATAATCAGACGTTTCGATTAAAGGAACTTTTCATTTATTATGTATTTTTTATTTATATTTATTTACACTAAAAATGTATTTTTTATTTATTGTTATATATACAGATGACTGAAGATGATCAGAATAAATGATCAAAACGTTCTAACAAAATTGAGAAGTTAATTCAATTTTTAATTTTATAAATCAATACCATTGTGATGGACTTTTACGATCTGGACTTTTATTTCGAACAAAATTCAAACATAACACAAAAAGACAGCAACCACATATAAACTGATGATTTTGTTTGCAAACTCGATTGAGTTGAACTGACGCCTTTCGAGAGAAATTGTACACGAGATACGATTAAAGCGTAATAATAGCCGCGCTGTAAGAACCGGGAAACGCGATCTCTCGGATCGGTTGCTGATGAATTTACGGCCGTCTGCTTGATTCCGTTAATTCGTTAATTCGAACGACAACGCCCGCGCAAACGACGATGCCCCCGCTCGCTTTGCTCATCGTGCTCTATTTCGAGGTAAACGTTGCCGCCGTCTCCGCCGTCGCCGCTACTCTTTTCTCCCTTCGGTCGGTCGCAAACGCCGTCGTCGAACCATATCTCGTTCTCTATTTTCATCCCTCGCGCGCGTTATTTTCGCCCGCGGAGAAAAGATATTGTCTTCTTGGAACATCGTCAAACGCGTCTAGCAATTTTTATTAGCTCTTCCTTCCTGTCTTTCGCGTCTTGTCTTTCGTTCCCTCTCCTAATGCTCCGTACGATATTCTCAAAGTTGGTTTACGCCGCGCGAATTTCATCATTGAGGTCTCGTCACGGTTAATGACAAAAGATTACTAATTACATTCACGCGATGAATATATATATATATATATTTAGTCACACAATTAGTATCGTGCAATCTCGAGAGAATTAATAACGCGAGAGAAGCAAATAACGGAATCGGATTATCGAAAAATCTCTCGACGAGAAGGTTTCTCATAGAGAAACGTCGAACGTTGCTACATAGTTCCGAGATTCCTTGACAGCGCGCTTTCCTCATCACGTTCGTCGTACCGCCTTAAAATAGCGATCTTGAGATGTGTCACACTTCCTGATCGCGCGTGCGTCATCGTCATCCTTGGCCCTTGATTTCTCGGGACACGCGAGTTGCGTGCCTTCTATATCGAAGCTCGCATATAATTACGAGATTAATTAACACACACGGAAAGATGAAGATGTGTTACACTTGTCCACATTTTTCCGAAACCAAAACTCCGTTTGTTCTCATCTCCAGCAGATTAAAAAAAAAAAAAAAAGAGAGAAAGACGCAATGCAAAGAACAGATACAATTTTTTTTTTTTACGGTTAGCTCCTTAAAGTCTGCAGTATATAGTTTTTGTCTCGCGAGCTTGCTTTGCGCGCAAATGATCCAAATTTGTAAAATCGCATTTGCATCGCTTCCGACACGAGGATGCGAGGGACTTGTTGATATTCCGACGTGGAAAGCACTCTCGCGCGCGCGGATAAAAAAGACGGGGCGAAAGAGAGAGAGAGAGAGAGAGAGAGAGAGAGAGAACGGGGAAAAAAAAGATGAGGTGAAAGAAAGAGGGATGAAGAAGGAGAGTGAAGATGATGATGATGCGTTGGAGGGAGGCGATAAGGAGAAGGAGAAGACGCGCGCGAAAGAGTAAGAGAGAGAGAGAGAGAGTGTGTGTGTGTATATACCTACGATTAGAGAAACGTGCGCCGCGTCGCTCGCGTATTCAGTTACGTCTGGTGCGTCGCGGCGTCGAGACTACTTCACGCGCGTTCTCGTCATCATCTTGCGACGCGCCGTCGCCACGCGACGCATCCCATCCTGTCATTCGCGAGATTCGCTCCGGACTCGACTCGAATTGAACAATTGAACGCGAGTTTTCTTTCTCCTCGTCTTTTTACCTCTTCTCTTTCTCTCTTTTTTTCTCCCCTTCGAACGGTTGAAAGGAAATTGTGAGAACGAGGAATCGCGTGCACTAGGAAGTCAGATCTGAAGAGAAGGAGAAAGAGAACAAAAAAAAAAAAATGTGTTCGTGGTAAAAAAAAAACAAAAAAAAAAAAAAATACGTAAAAGTCGATCCGTACAAAACGCTTTGAGTGAAATGAAGTGTTTCTCGATAGAAGAACGGTGGATTATGAGTGAGGTTACCAACGGTCTCTCGAAATATCAAGTTCTCTCTCGAGAACTCGGTGCGACCGCGACCATGTATTATCGCGCAGCGACCGGGTGCAAAGTGCACGGCACCAGTGCGCCGTAGGGGATAATCGAATGACGGCTGGGACGTCCTGACGGCCACCGGCGGCGTCATGGCGTGCATCCGGGCGCCGAGATCCGTGCGCGGTTCCGTCGACGACATCAAGGCCGATTCCACGCGTAATGTCGTACAGGTAACACCGCTCTCTTTCCACTTTTTGCTCGGAAACGCTTGAACTTCCCCGGCGCGACAACGCTTCTACGTTTTTCACACACACAAACGTTTGTCTCTATTATATCTCCTCTCTGTTACTTTTGAAAAAAAAAGAAGAAGATATAAAGAAAAGGACGAAAATAAATTTTTATCAAATATAAAAATGACATCGTGACAATTTTGTTGAAGATAAAAAGTAAATGTTTCACGTAATTGTGTGCAGTTATATAAGTAAGTAGTTTGATTACGAATTTATATCTCGCAAATGGAAGAAACGTACGCCAATATATCCGAGCGAAATCACTCTACTATCCACGCTCGATCTTGCTCCACTTAGAGCGCACTTCCTTTATTTCTCTCTTGAAATATCCCGGGGAAAGCCCCCGCGATTCCGTTGGGAAAACGAGAAAAGATTCGGCGAAGCGGCGACCCCGTAATAATGGCGACCTGAAATCATGAAGCGGGGCTTCCGCGCGTCTCTCTTCGCTCCGCTCGTCTCTTTGCACGCTCAAAAATAGTACGCGATGACTAACTCTCTCTCTCTCTCTTTCTCCTCTCCTTGCTTTCTACTCTGACTCCTGTCCTCCTCCTCCTCCTCCTACTCCTCCCTTTCTCTCGTCGCGCACGAGACGACGACGACGACGACGACGACGACGACGACCAACGACCACGTTTGTCTTCCCTTGGTGCTTTCCGTCGCCCGGCGATGATGTTGGTAAGCGAATGCGCGCCCGCCTCCTCTTCGGGGACTCTCGAGAACCGAGTTCTCGCTCGTTGCGCTGAAAACCCTGGCTCGTCGCCAGCGCGGTAAACGCGCTCAGGACAATTCAAGTTTCCAGTGATTTATATCGCTGATATTTCTCTCTTATATTGACACGAACGTATAAAAAAACATTTTATAAAACGTAAAAATTGCTTGGATCGAAGCGCCTTAATTCTGATTGAGACTTATTATTGTTTGAGTAAACACGTTCTCTCGGGCTTTTTTTGTACAGAAATGAATAAATTTTGTAACTCTTCGTAGTCAGACGTGGGTCTCGCTCAAGACTCACTCAGAAAAATTGCGGCGTTTCTAGAAAAATTAATTTTTTTTTTTCTAAATTCTTGTATCTTCGAAACTACTACCTGGTCTGACTAACTCGTAAGTCATTTTTGAGGTCTGCCCACGAAGGGTTAATTATGCGCAAAAAACGTCATATATAAATATATCTGAAATGATCTATAATCTTTCGATTTTGTTCGATAAATTATAATTCACACGTTATATTTACTCTTCCGACGCGTTCGAATATTCAACAAACAGATAGTAAAAAAAAAAACACGCGAGTGATAAAGCTGTGGAAGTCATGCACCTGCGGCGCAATAAAATATCAGATGAAAAAGAGACGGAGAAAGGAAGAGAGAAAGAGAAAATGAAAGAGAGTGTAGTCTCGTGTTAATAAACGTAAGTGTTTGCCCTTGCGTTCGGCGGGAGAGACAGCATCTACGTGACGTATGATACTCCGCCGTGTACCGGAGAGAATGTGAATATGCGCGCGAGAGTGCGTCGCGCATCGTATTGTTTTCGTCTCGGAAGAGAAAATAACGGGGGGGAAAAAATCTAGCGAGCTTCGCGGTCAGCTGCAGCATCCAATTTTGTCCGACGGTGGCGAGCACCTGTCGCGCATCACGCGAGTATAGTATGTATGTATGTATATTCCCGCGATAATCAGAATTTACGATATAATCAAACGGCGCACAAGGAAAAATTTTGTGCGCAACGGAGATTTTTCGTTCAATCAAAGAGACGCGATTTTTTACACATAATTAAATAATATTTGCAATCGATTTATTAGAACAATTTAATAACATCTTAAACTTGTAATTTGTATAACAAAAAACCTCAAAATTTTTATTATTTTTAATTTAATAATTAACGTAGTGTGCGACACTGAAGAAGATCTTATTTGAGGATCGAAACGTTTCGAACATCAACAAAATAAATTACATACACCAACATCTTGCATATTGGCTCGTACAGCTTTTCTTTACTGCAAAAAACCTACATATACATAAAATGTTTTTTTAAATGTGATTTACAAGTTTTTTTATATAAAACTTTATTGCGATTGACTTTTAATGAGAGAGAATAGAGAATTTAAATGGTCACGCTTGTCGTTTTACAGATCTACACAGATTGGGCGAATTATTACCTGGAACGAGGTGGCTGCAAGAGAAGAGTGACCGATCTTCAGGCTGACCTCTGTGACGGCGTTCTCTTAGCCGATCTGGTAGAGGCTGTCAGTGAGTAACAATTTTTATTTATTTTCTTTCTTTAGAAAGCATATAAATTTCATATAAACTCGGGAAAAAAGAGCATAAAGATTGATAACGTGTTATCGAAAATATTTCTAGATTTTGTTTGTGCGAATTAAATCAATTGCAAATATTGGATTTCAAGTTTTTTAAACTCGCAAGCCATTAATAGGTCACAAAAAAATAAATCTGTAATTCACCTAACAGTAACCAAATCGCTTATGGCGTTGGACAGTTATCCATAACTTATATACATATAAATGTGCACTCGCGCACATAAATCGGCGGTAAAGTCCATTAGTGCATAGAGTACGACAGTCACGTGTTGCACGCGCGCGCCATATGCAATTCGTGCCGTCCGTTAGTCGGTTAACTGAAAGAGGAGTATATATCTTTCGATTGATCCACGATCCTCTGTTTTTTTTTTTTATGTTGCAGCCAATCAGAAAGTGATTGACGTAAACCGGAAACCGAAAAGCGCTCAACAAATGGTGAGTGCACTTTTTTGTCATCAGATCGAGATGTGTTTTACGCGATGTGTTTTACCATACGTGAAAAAATGTTTGCAGTAAAAAGATGTTGGAAAACATCCGGTAAAATTATAAAATGTCTAGAACAAATTTCTTTTCTAACGCTATAAAATTCAATTTTCACAGACAGTTTTTCAATTTGTATCTTTTGAAAAAGAAGATCACACACATGTTCATTCAGGATTATGTAAATTGGAGATACAAAGAGACGTTCACAAGAGAGAGAGAGAGAGAGAGAGAGAGAAAGAAACGAGAGAGAGAAGTGTAACTTGTGCGCTCCTTGATCTATCCAAATCCGGATATGACGTGGCTTGTTTTCCTCGCGAGATGCAGTCGGAATCCATAAAACACGCTTTCTTCTCCTCTCGCTTTCTCCTATTCTTTTTTCTATTTTCCAATTCAAAGATGATTCTTGCAGTTCTCAGAAAGATAAGAGAACGAACCAAGTGACGAATTAGTGCTCATTGTACTTTTTTTTTTAATATATTTGTTGAATATTTTTCTTTTTTCATCAAATATTAAAGATAAAAAACTTTATTTACTTACATTAAAAATAATAAAACAATTATGACGTATACGACAAAAAAAAGAGAGAAATTTACATTTACGATTATGAAGTGTAAAAAATAGTAGAGAAATGTGACGGCAAAAATTATAAATTTATTTGATTTAGACGGCAAGAGAGAGAGAGAGGGAGAGAGAGAGAGAGAGAGAGAGAAAATTTCGAACGAGTTTACGTCATTCTTCGATTCCTCGATTCCTCGATAAAGACTTGATAGTTAACTAACTAGGCCAAGTAAACTTCGCGCGCACCTCTTAACGCGCCGTCGCGTTTACTTCGCTAAGAGAGTACGTACTTTCGTATTAGTCTATGAAATTTAGTTCGCAGAATACACTCGAGATGAATAAAACGAGTGACGTAAAGCTTCTGGAAAGTCTTTCCTTTCGAGTTCGTTCTTTCTCTCGATCGCGCAAGCGGCAGAAACGATCCTATAGTTGGCTCCTCGTAGACGTCGCCTTTCCAATTTCGCGGTGTCGAGGGTGGACGCTAAGGAAAGGAGAAGGGCTCTGGTCTATAATTAAAGCGAGGCGAACACACGCGCCACGCACCACGTGTATAGGCTCTCTCCCTCTCTCTCTCTCTTTCTTTTTCTTTTTCTCTGGTTCGCAGTGATAAGTGAAGATAATTTATCAAAGTAGAAAAATAAACTTGACTAGAGTTAATCTTCCCTTCGAAAGTTTCTAGCGGGAAAAAAAATATATATCTTTTTGTCACACTGCAATTTTATAACGTAACATAACGTAAAACTTTTTTGTAATTTCACACGTCAATAGACCAAACAGATTTCGATATACAGTATATAGAAAAACTGTTAAAAACTATTGAACAAGTTTTTGTGGAATTAGAAATTAAAATTAAATATATTTGAGTTTGAATTTTTCATATTTTTTTTTTTATGGATTATTTTGCGCTTTTGGCGATCGTGAAAGAGTCTAGTACAGTTGACTCGAATTACGTGTTTTCCTTCCGCGCTCTCAGCACGCGACTTACAACACTCGTCGGGGTTACAACTCGCACGCACTCCTGCAAGTACAATGGAGTACGGAGCAAAACGTGCGTTCTTCGTGTTTTGCTACGTAAACCGGAAATGATACTTGCATAAAAGTTGGCATGTGGTAGTATATTGCTCACACGGATGGCGCGCGCACGGAGATGCGGTCCATTCGCTCGTTCCTAAACGTATTCATTCTTTCCACGATCACATCGTTTTTTTTTTTTTTTTATTAGCGGAGAAGTTCGAAATAAAAAAGAGAATGTTTAAAAAAAAGAGACTCTTACAAAGAGTTTATTAATAAACGTTAGAAGAAGAAAATGTGTTTTTTAACCAAATTTAATCTAAATCTTTTTCGAAGAATCAAGCTGATTTTCCTCTTTGCGCTATTTCTCGATCGTCAATCTTGTTTTGATGATTTTAAAGAACAGTCGGCTACGTAAACTCGAGTTTAAACCGGAACTGGTGCGACATCTTTGGCCAGCGTTGGTCCATCGCGATCTATTTCTATTTCGCGGAGAGTCCACCACGCATACACACGTATGCTCTCTCTTCTCTTCTCTCTTTCTCTCTCTCTCTCTTTCTCTTTTTCTCGCTCTTCCTTTCTCGATAGTGAGTCATTTCGTGTATATTAGTCAAGCATCACACACGCCGGGACGTCTAACGAATATACACCGCTATAATTTATAAATAATACCGGATGTTTCTCCAAATGTTTTTTGTCGAATGCTTTCGAACAAATTTGAGTAAAAAAATGAATTAGAAAGACTAATGGTAACTTAATAACGTCTCTCATTGTGTGACATCATCGAAATGTGAAACGTGCTTGTATTTAACAAGTTGCCATGTTGATAGATTGATGACGCAATTTATCCGTAAAAGAGATAAAAAAAGAAAAAAGTGTCAAAGAGTCGATAATGCGTATCGGGTCTTTAAACGCGCGCGCGACGATGGATCGCATGAAATCGATTATACCAGTTGTTTACACGCGATTAGGGGAACGCAGGCAGGTGTTGGAGCGGTTATACGCGTGTCCGATGACAGAGAAACGAAAATATACGTCACACAGGTGTCCCAGATACGAGTCAGTACATATGTACGTGAATATACATAGTGAGAAAACATGGAAACATAGAGGCGCGGTTTTCCGGTAAGACCGCGCTTTGTGGAGAAAAAAAAGAGTTCCTCTTTTAACTTACGCTTGGAGTAAAAACCTTGGCGGCACTTCTTTCGAAAGTCTCGCGTCTCCGTCACCGTGAACAATAGTTGTACTCGAACAAATATTTTTCTATAATTCTATAGTTTTTTCATTTTTAAGAAATAAGAATTTTGAAAGCGCAAAATATATATATTTTTTATTTAATATTTAAATTTGATACACATAGAAACTCAAATTAATTAGATTATATTTTGTTTATATTTAAATTATTAATTTTGTCCTTATTTTGTCTCTATTTAAAAAACTCAATGCAAAAAAAACATCTTGCCTAGAAGATTCAAACTTAAATTTCCCGCATTATTTTTAAATAAAATTTAGTTGAATTTTTTAATCTCTCTAAAGGTAAACATATATGTAAGCAATAAAAAATCATATATTTTATAGTCAATTTATAATTTTCATAGTTAATTTAATTGAATTTTTTGTCACACTTTGATTTAACCGAAAGAGAATTTCGCTTATCCTCGTTATATATCTCGGAATCTATAAAACACACGATTGTTTTCTATTTCTGCGCTAATGTGTCTGCCGATACATTAACTTTCCCACGTAAGATTTCTCGCGCAAAAAGTATGTTCGAGTCACGCAATCTGTTGCGTTATTCGTTTAATATCCGTTCTTAATTGACGCGCTTACAACCGTATCCTTGTATCGATCGCAGAATCAGCGGATCGGCGCGCTCGCCGTTGGAAAAACACAGATCGAAAAGAAGGCCGACATGTTCATTCGAGTGATCTGTAATTGCCGATCCGGCACATTCTTCTTCTTCTACTTTCCGATCGGAAACAAAGAATTGTTTCAACGTTCGCGAATCACCCGCTGTACACTTTAATTGATCTTCCGCGCGTGAACTCGGACGTGACGTCGCGAACGACACGGAATGCAATTTTCCCCTTACGTATCGAGAGAGATGCATCTCTCGTCTTTCGACTCCTCCATTTCTCAACATTGCCAAAACGTGTGTTTTCTTACAATTTCTTGCGCAGCAAGAAAATTGCGTTCTGTTTTCCGCGTGTAAATAACAAAATTGATCGGATCTTAGTGGTAAAATTAAAATATTACTTTTTCAAAATGCTTTTTTTGGGGAGTTTGATATTTAAGTGACTCTTCGTACGTCCATTTAACTTGTGCGCGTGTCTTTGTTTGACGCAAGCTTGAAAGAAAGCGATAGATTTCACGCGTATATTCAAAAAAAAAAAAAAAACAGTTACAACAACCGGATACGTCACGTCGATGGCGACTTCCGGCCGTTTGTCAGCGCAAAATCGACCCGCTTTCAAAAGTTAGCGAAGTTCCCGTCGGTCGTTACGTTGTTCATTGACCAAGTGGGAATTTATGTGAGATTCGATTCTCGTTTTGGTTTGAATGGATTCACCGCGGGAGGTAATTGACTTGTCTTCTTTTCGGACCTTCCGAATTTTTTGAAGCAGTTGCGGCCGTTCGTTTTCACCCGCCTGTTTTTTTCGAATAGTCACACACCGAAATCGAGTTCTTCTAAACGTTTTTCATTGTTCTCGATCTTGCATCGGTCAGTGATAATAACCGGTACGCGTCGATGACGAGGCAACGCGATACACGTAAGAACCGACCGCGCTCCGGCGGAGAGACACGTGGATTACCTGGACTCTCATGACTTCTACACACTCGGAACACACGGGCGCTCCCACTACCTGGGCAATCGCTCCTTCTTCCTTCATCCTCCGTTCTCCACGATCTTTGCTTGGCCAATTGTGGTGTAGCTTACCTCGACCTCGTGTTCGCGTGTACTCTCTCTGTCTCTCATCGCTTAGTGTTCCACGAGTGGTCCAGCGGTGCGGATGCCGCATCGATCGATTTCTCGTGTTCTTGAAACGTGCGAGATACATTGACAAAACAAATCGATCGAGTTTTGTTTTTTTAACAGTCGTAGTGAAAAAACTGCCGTGCGAACGTGCGATGCTAATAATTGCTTAATTAGGAGACATTGAAAAGCCGGTGGTTATGTAACTCGCGGTTTCTCTGTTCCCGTGTTTGATGATACGACAGACAGAGCTGTCATTACATCTTGAGGTAAAACTGATGTTTTTTATGCGCGATTCTTTTCTAATTTTTTTTTCTTTATAAAAATTCAATTTTTATATTTATTTATACACATTTTTTTTCTGTATGAAAATTTATTTTCTATATTTTATTTCCATAAATATTCTATATAAATTTTTATTTGCTGTACACACAAGTACACATTACTTAAAAATAATTAGCACTGTTATAGCAACAAAGTTACGTATAAACACTTTTGAATTAATTAATTAATTAAATTTTTCAATTACTTGAGAAAATCTTTTGTTTGTGTTTTAACTGTTTGTATCGTTTACAAACTTGCGCGTGGGACATAAAACAAATCCGGAACACTATACTCTCGAGATACACCGCGGGCGCGTGTTCTCTGTCTTTTCTCAGTTTAGCGTTTCGTAAGTGCTCGTGTGGCACGTGCCCCAGACAGAGAGATTCACACAATTCCGCCTTACATCTCTCTCTCTCTCTCTCTCTCTCGTAACTATCTCGTCTCTTTGTGAATGGAAAAATTATCGATTATCCGATGCAGTCGCGCGTTTGCTTTCATCTCCGCGAACGATTATTTGAGCACTTGAGTTTATAATCGCGCTGCCGCCACCAACAGACCCGGATCGATATCGATTTCCGGACATTGCAGGCAATATCAAGTGGATTTTATTACCGGAAATTTCAACCTCAAATAGAACATTCTCTAATAACACAGTATGCATATAAGTATCCAGTATCCAACGTATAATTTGAAAACCGAATTATGAAGTTTAGCCGTTTTTTTTTTTTTTTTATCGACTTGAAATGAATATAAAACATTTTTACTGAAATTTTCTTTGTAACAAAAAAAAATTATCTTTTATATAATTTAAAGTGTTGCGCTCTTGTAAAGCCTCTTTGTCGAGTATTTGCGTAATTTCGGGATTTGCTTAATCGAATTTAGATGAGAAATCAACATAACGGCCCGTCCGAAATCACAGAAGGTTGACTGTGTGCCGTTTGCTTGCGACGAGTGAGTTTAGCCGACGAGCTCATTAACTCATAAAATTGAACGGGCCGAGTTGTCAGTCAAAACCAACACTGCGACACTCGCGCGCGCAGTTAATAAAGCGGCCGTTAATCGGCTACGACGATGACAACATGCTCTGGCGGATTCCTCTTAACTAAGTTCAACCTCTTGACACCCGAAACGATTGCATTCGCCGCATTTGCCAGAGCTGTTGTGCGAACTCGGCTCGCGTACACGCGCATTTTCTCATTTCGACAACATAAAAGTCTTTTGCGGTGACAAACGACATTTAAATTCGCGTGGGAAATTTCTATCTCGAGAGATTCAATTTCTTTTTATATAATAGTCGAATGTAAATATATAATAAAATTAACCTTTAAACTGCAAATTACAGTCATTCGTGTCCTCGCAAAATCTACTTACGTTTATAACTTACAAACGAGAAGGAAGGGAGAGGGGAGTTCGACCCCGTCCTAAAAAGAAGTTGTATAAGAGGAGAACGGCCAAATTTCAGGTCTCCGGTACAACTTCGACGGCCACAGTGATAAAACAAAATTAAAAAAAACATTAAACGTTAAAAATATTTAATAAAATGCAATAGCATAATTTTTTATGAAAGCTGCGACCTTTCATTTCAATTTAAGCACTTTTTTTTTAATTCGGACGATTTTTTTGGAAAGTTACGATTGTTTAAACGAAACTACATTTCGAGTTACTACGTTTATATTAATTACAAATTATTTAAACAAATTATTTTTTTAAAATTTGTTTTGATTGATCTGTAAAGTAAAAGGTTTAAATATACTACTTAATTTTTTTAGAATTTTTCTACAATTCTAACATAGACAAAAATACAATGAGACATAAACGCGCACGCGCGACCCTGGTTTGCTGACAGAAGGTGTCAAAAAAACGTTTGCAGTTTGAGGGTTAATGAATCAGAGCAAAGAATGAAATTGTGTAGAGGAAAACCGATGAGACATATGTATGTGAAAGAAAGAAATGAACGTTACAGCTACAACCTCCTGCAGAGAGAGATAAGCAAATTATGTGAGCGAAACGGAGATCAAACGACGCAACTGCGAGAACATTATATTAAATTATTATCGCCATGTGTAGCGAGTTGAGGAGTCCGGTCCGGGGTTGGTTGACGTTGGTAAACGGGCGCAGAATCGGTACCGTCAAATTGCCTCTTAAAACGAATGTAAAGCAAATTGCATAAGTGGCAAGGTATACGCGTCGACCAATCGTAATCGTTGTCCTCGCAATACGTCGCGGCTACTGCCGTGCGTGTGTCTCTCGCGCTCTTATAGGTATTATTTGTGACGCGACCGCATACCTGCGTTTCGCCGCAATCTCTCGCAGGGCAAATTGCCGCCGACTTCCGCTGCCGCGGAAAATTATCGGTGAGTTGTTATGACGCGACCTTGAGGTCAGATAATATTATTCTAGACTTTTGTATACGGCGGTTACAATATTTTTACGCACATGGGAAATGGAAATAGTAGAATGTATAATTATTTATTTATATAAAAAAAAAACACAAAAACACAAAGTTCCGTTTTATAGCGTGTGTGGTTTTTACTTGATTTATTAGAGAGAATTTCGAACACACGAGAGAGAAAAAGAAAACGTGAAAACATGACACAAGACACTTCTCTCCTATTGCACAGCTATTTCAGCTATTCGATATCGTAAATCATTCCGCGCACGCATTCCGCTCACGTTGAAGCATCGCGCTTGCAAACATTCCGCGCGGTGTTCGCACAACGCGAACCCATCGATATGTATTTCAAACGAACTATTATTCCGCTCAAAAACACAGATAGACGTTTCGATCTCTCCGATTGATGTATCTGCGCCGCACCGGACGCAGGATTTTCTAATTTTCCCCGTTTCTTTCACGCGAAGCGTGAATTCCGCCGTTTCAAACAATTCTCTACATTTACGCCGGCTCGCGCGTCGTCGTATTCATTGCACACACGCGTTGCGCATATGCTCTTCGGGCGCGACTGCAATTAGCGGAATCGTTGACTCGCGGCATTTCGCGTACGCGAATTTGCCGTTTCCACGGTGATTGTGTGCGATTGTGTTGATATTAGGTTGTTACGAGAGAGAGAGAGAGAGAGAGAGAGAGAGAGGAAGGGAGAGACAGAGCTTTTGTCGAGAGACCCGGCCAGGTCCTGGTTAATTTCACGAAAATTAATGATACATTTTGAGGTTTGCTGCGCTCATCAAGCCGGCTATGCAACGCGAACGCGATTGTGGAAATAAACTAACTCCCATTGTTAAATTCCCATTTTTACGATGCCCTAAAGAACAATGCCCTAAAGCTATTGTTCTACTTTTTTAAACAGCTTTGGAAAAAATACAAATGGATGATAAATTGAAATGAATCAAAAAAATTAAAGGAGATTTTAAGAGATCTCTCTTCACACCCCCAAACGCTGCATATACAAAATATATTTTTAATGTGTTAAATTAACACACACGCAGTGCACGGAAGATCTGGATTTGACTTCTGGCCAAGATGTTTTTTTTTTTTTTACAATGGGATTTTTTAAATTTTATAGGAAAATATTTAATGGGTAATTTTACTGTACATGTGACGCAAGATAGCATCTTATATAAATTTTAGAATTTTAGTATTCAAATTGAATTTTTTATGTGTATTAATTTACATGTTAAAAATATAAATTTTTTTTTCGCTGAATTTCAACAAAATAATATTCCGCGAATCGTGAGCAAAACTCTGCATTTAGTTTCTTTACCGTACGATCGGGCCGTTACTTTTTCTCTTCCCTCGTTCTCTCTTCGGGTCTTTTCCTTCCTGAACTGTGAGGTCATTACAATTCTAGACGTATGTTCGTTTTAACGAGTTCTCTAGCGAGCCGCGGTGAGTTAGTTTTTCGTCGAAAGAGATCGAGTCACCCGTGCGAATTCCAACGCACGTCCGATCGAATTGCGGCGGAAGATCCTGAGATAAAGGGCACGGCGCGCAACAGGAGTAGCGTCCTAACGGTACCGAAAATGGAGAACCGGGCATATGATGCCCGGTGGTGAACCTTGGCACGTACGTAATCTTTGCAAATCTCGAGCAAGCCGCCTCGTACTTTTGCATACGAGAGGTATACGCCGGGTATATAACATATATTTATATCTATGCGAGATGAGAGTTTACATCGAGAGAGAATCTTAGATGCGCGAGAGGATAACAAGCTTTGAGAGGAATTTCAAAGAATTGAGACCGCACGAATGTATATTTAAGAAGAAACTTAAATAATTTATGCTCGAGATTCTTCTCGTTAGCGATCATTTTCTCGAAACGTGTTCTTTTAAAAGCTAGAGAAATACGTTATGTAATTAAACGCGCATTGTATTATATATTACTCGTATAGATAAAAAAATAAATAAAACTTAAAACTCCAAATGTAATTTTTTGGAAAACGTCAGTTTAAAAAAACATTTGAAAAATTAAATTAATTGTGTTTGGAGATATTTCTCTACAGATGCGACAAAAACAAACAAAAAAAGTGTGTTGTTGAAGAAGTTTTTGCCATCGGTTTTTATTAATTTCTGACAAATAACGTTGTATGTGATATTTTATATAAACATATTTATATGTACGTATAATTACACTCGTGAACGCGAAATATACACACACAGTCACGACGAAGCGCAGAAGTAGTTGACCAAAAGCCGAAGGCCAGGTCGGCGGGTGACACGTGTGCTCAACGTTGCAGTCCGCGGAGCGTTGCAGCAATAAGCGAATTGCAATTTCTGCGATTGCTATCGTTGCTCATTGTACGCTCGGCGCGCGCAGTGTCATTTTCATTGCGGCACACATGGATTTTTGCCGCAACTGTTGTCCCTTTTATTGACCGTATACGTTGCACCGATTCGAAACGAGGCCTCAAGGTAAAGTCTGGATTTGAGAGCGGAGTATATATAACGTGCGCGAGAGCGTGCGAGAGAGAGTTTGATACCGTTTGTAACGCAACCCGATCCAGAAGGCTCGGGGAACCCTCGAGCGATTATTATTATTACGCTAGTCTGAATCGCGGGGTATCATTTCTATATGTTTTGGCCGCCGCGACGTCTATATATCACGGGGAGAGAAAGGATCGCTTATTGAATTACCGTATCCTGAGGTGTCAAGGTTATCGGGATTTTATAACACTTGAACAGGACCGTGGTAGATATTCGAAGAAAATTAATTAACCCGGGAATATCTAAACTCTCTCGGATAGAATTCTCAAGATTTCGGAATCCGGAAGTTTCGAAACTTGGAGATTTCTCTCCGGCGGTCGAAGGATCTCAATATTTCAGTGTCTCGCGGCTTCTCGTGAGAATTTCACGGGATTTTCGCGAATCCTGAGAATTCTGTAACACATCTAAACCGCAAAATAGCGTAGATAAAAATTAATAGTTTCGTAACACGTAGTATTTTAATCCTCAAACTGCAAACGTGTTTTTTTGGCACTTCCTATCCGCAAACCGGGATTGTTTATGTCTTACAGTATTTTTCTCTATGTTAAAGTTATAGAATAAGTTTGAAAAAATTTATGTAGTATCTTTAAATCTTTTACTTTACAGTTCAATCAACATATTTTGGAAAAACTTAATTTGTTTAAATAATTTGTTAATATAAACGTAGTAACTCGAAATGTAGTTTTGTTTAAACAATCGTAACTTTCCAAAAAATCGACTAAATTGAAAAAAATGCTTAAACTGAAGATAAAAGTTGCAACTTTTATAAAAAAAATTATGCTATTGCATTTTATTAAATATTTTTGATTTTTAATTTTTTGGTTTTTTTAATTTCGTTTTGTCACTGTGGCTGTCGAAGTTGTACTGAAGATCTTGTACTGAAATTTGGCCGTTCTTCTTTTATACAACTCTTTTTTAGAACGGGTCCCTCTTCCTTCTCTCGTCTGTAAGTTATAAACGCAAAGTAGATTTTGGGCGGACACGAATGACTCTGATTTGCAGAGTAAGTGTTTAAAGAGTCGTTTAACTTCATGAAAAAATTGATAAATAAATCAGTCGAGTTACAAAAATATAATCTTTAAAAATTTAAACGAATTAAAAAGGTTGGTATTTAGCGCGGTTTTCGAAGTAATCCTCTTGTGGTTACGGGATTAATTCGTGCGAATTAACGCGGCACAACTCGTCGAGGATTCACGGCCTATTATTACGAGACCATTTGCAAAGTAGCTTGCGAGCCGTTTTTTTTTTTTTTCGCCGCAGATTATCACGCTCCCGTTATACATTCTGCGAATTCCGCCGGTCGTTGTGACCATTAAGCCGGTTGTTTAAGCTTGTTCGGGTCCTACCGAATTACACCGGGTGACACTGAAAATCGCGACGGGACACTTTGCATTTTTCGATATTATATACGGCTTTCCTTGACTTCGTACGTAATCGGATATCTTTCTCGGAATTCTCGATCTTAAAATCTCGACGTCTAAATTAATCTTTAAGTGAATCTTCAGTACTTTTGTATGTAAACCCTTAAACCTCAACGGTGCCGAAAGTTTCGCGACTCTTGATACACTATAAATTCTCAAAGAGAACCGGTATTCCTTAGAGTTCTAGATCTCCCGCTATTTAAAGACTCTTGGAAAGTTCATCGGAGATTCGTTAATTATATATATGGCACATCTTTAAATAGTTATATTTTAAAATGTTTCTGGATTTTAGACGTTTAAATCTTTGTAAATATTTTTTCACACTCTCGAAAAGAGTTTTTACATAAGCAAAGTTTTTTTTTTTTATTTACAGTTTATAAATAATTGAATGTTTTGAGTTTGCCGGTTATTAAGTTCCGGCCGTTTAATATCGTCAAAATTCAACGATTTATTAATGACCCATGAGCAATTTTAGCCGCGAATATCATTTTCCTCGGCGACAAATTCGTGGCGCGAGCTAAATTGGGGCTCATTCCCGGCAATGGTTTTAATTAAAGCCCGCAAGGCGAAACGGTAATCTGTACTAATCACGGAATTGATCCGCCACACTTCCAGAGCTCGACGCAACCACCAGTCCCTTTCTTTGTCTTGGATAAAAGCTCCGTGGACTCGACTTTCGGATTTCCGAAAACTCCGCCAAAAAGGATCACATGACAATGCGGCGTTAATTAAATTCCGCTGCGACGACGTTACAAATCAAACAATTCACGCGCATCGAAGTCGCGGCTCTTATAATATTCCATTGAATCAAACAAATTTTTTAATTAAAAAAGCGCGAATTATTTAATTACACGCCTGCAGTTTTCTCTTTTGAATTTAAAAAGCAAAAGGATATTGTGCATTAAATAATTAATAATGTACTAATTCAGGAAAATATGTTTATCAGGAAAATAAATTTTTGTGTCCCGCTAAATTACAAATAATTGTGTAAAATGTCTAATTCACGCACATGCAATCCTTGAATTACAGTAAATCGATTTGGCGAATAGAATCAATTAGATTCGCTGACCAGAGACGAAATTCGTCTCGCCGTTTCGAAATTGAAGGATAGTACTAATTACAGATTCCAGACCGAGCATAGGTCTATCCATCAGCTGCTTCTGTTTTCCGGATGATTGTGCGGACATCTCTCTCTTTCAGAGAGATGCTTAGAAAATCAGGTTAGCCTCGTCAGGAATCCCTTTCGCCGTTTCTCGGGCGCGAGCGCGAAATTGCGTTCTTTTTCACGCGAGAATTTGCTCTGAATTCCGCTATTTGCAACCATTCGTGTTTAATTGCGAAATTTAATTACGGATATTAAAAATGCATGTTCTAATTATATTACATTCATAATCTTACGTAATACGACATTTTCTCGGGATCTGTTATATTTGAAATTACATAAATGCTTCCCCGTTAATTAATTAGCGAGTTTAATTAATCGAAGCAGTTATGCTGCGAGGAAACCAATTAATGATTCTGTATGTAACGCGTTATTTTTGTCATTTAATTTTATGATGTAAAAGAGAGAGGAAGAGCAAGAGAAAGAGAAAAAGAAAGAGATAGAGAAAGAGAGAAAGAGAAAGAGATATGTATTAAAGAAAATCCGAGGTCTTGTACACGATAGCACTCTTTTTCTCTTGTTTGTTTTCTTCTTTGCGAACCGCAGAAAGATGCTACCATAAGAGGACATCTTTCGCCATCTCTGGATTTTTTTTTTCTCTCTCTCTCTCTCTCTTTCTTCGCAGTTCTCTCTTTCTCTTCCTTCCTTCTTCCTTTCCATTCTGGGACCGTAGACTTGTAGGCCCCTCCAGGTGGGATATATCCGAGAAGAACTGTCCTCACAGATACTTGTTGCTCATGAATACGAAGCGCACTTGCGTTAAACACAATCAAACTAGATAACTCCGATTTAACCGATTTAATGAACCGCAAGTTGCTCTTTAGTAAATTACATTTTCTAAGACTTGAGCGGCGCGATGAGAAACATTTCTCGACTTTTATTGTATGAAAGCGTGTGTATGTACAACGAGAATAATACCACAGAATTTTTGTTTTTGTATATCTATCTATGTAAACAATGTTTATTTTAGCACTGATTTACATAATTGCTACTTAATTTAAACATTATATATATTTTTAAACATTTATATTTAAAAAACAAAAATTTTTTAATATTTAATTAATCTGTACTTCTACTTGCTGTGATGATGATATTGTTACGAAATTGTCTAATTGAAATAAATAATAAAAATATCAAGTAAAACGGAATGCAACTCGCTTGTAAATTGATTGAGGCTGTGCTCGCGCACACGCGATTCTTCCAACAGTGACGCTTCTTCCTATGTGACGACGACTCATCCGACAAGGACACGAGCGAAATGCATTAAAAAGTGCCGTCGCCATTTACGGCTGTCATCTCGCCGAGATAACTCGAAACCGCGTGCGGCGAGCTTGGCCTTTTGCGGCACGCTCCGCGTGACTCCATCTACGGATATTCTTTTTCCTAAACCTAATGGATTGTGATAAGGATTTGCATCTCGATATTATACAACGTTCCATTCCTGTGCTCGTCGTCAAAAAAAAAATAAACATCTAAATCCCGAGTGACGTGGCCAACATTCCAATTGAGTTGTGTCGTGGAAAAAAAAAAGTGATATTAAAAATTCACGGACGTAAGACATAAATCACTGAGAAAATATTTAATTATGTGTCTCTCCTTCTTATAAAAATTCACAAGACACATAAATCACTGAGAAAAATATTTAATTATACACGCGTATTTATTTTTGCTTTTTCTCGTTTAGTGATTTATATATTAATATAAAAATTCGATTTGTCTCTTATATTCGATATATCTCTTATATTTATCTCTTGTATTAATTTTCACGTATTACAAAATGTGTTTAAAAGTTTTTTAATTAGATAGTTTTAAATTTTAAATTCAAAAATCTCTTGATTTCTATAGAAAATGTATCAAAATGTAAAAAACTTTCTTGCGTTATTAATTTAATTTTTTTTTTAATTTGCAATTATATTGTATCACTTAATTTTCTCTAAAGATACTTTGGTTCTCACAATTCTAGAATATTGAACTTTTGCAATTTCTCTCTCAGCTGAGGTTCGTTTCTCTCTGGTTTTACTTTATTCTCTGTGAGGCAAACTTTTTTCAGTTTTTCATAAATACAATTTGCCGCACAAATGGATGCAGGGTGAGGTGATACATACGCGACCACGGCCGGGTGAGTCATCGGCTCTCGTGTGCCACCCTGCACAGTGTACTTCGGCGTGGTTCGTTTTCTAGGTAAAAGCCGGAGCCAAGAACAATGGAAACGAGAGAGGCTGGTTAGGCACGTGTGTGCAAGGTAGCTTATACGGTCGTGGCGGTCACGTTTCGCTCTCGCGCTGTGTGCGCATCGTGGTGCAATATGTGTGGAAAGCCAGCCACAGAGCCTTTGTATCCACCTCTTTGAAGACATTCTACACCCTTCCGCTTTGCTCCCGCTTCCCACTGCGTGTACAAGATGTCACGCATCTATATCTCCGTTCGATTCCTGATTGTGAAACTGAGATTCTCGTTGGTATTAAGATAGTCGTCGAGAAATATCAGAAAATTGCAATGAATTCTTTTCATGATGAAACTGTGACTGTTTTTCCTTAATTT
Source organism: Pseudomyrmex gracilis (assembly GCF_002006095.1). Classification (NCBI taxonomy): domain Eukaryota; kingdom Metazoa; phylum Arthropoda; class Insecta; order Hymenoptera; family Formicidae; genus Pseudomyrmex; species Pseudomyrmex gracilis. The sequence continues at coordinate 166,176 of NW_018020617.1, forward strand.
TCGTATACAATTTTTCGATTACATATTTTATGTTATATGATTCGTTGGTGAGATATACGTGTAATATATTATAATGAAGTGCGCGTTAAGAATCAGAATCAATTTTCTCGACTCGTCTCAATGTTTATTGTTGTCGGTCAGTATTTTTGATTATTGTAGCAGCAACTTTTGAGATTACATTTTGTTATGGTTCACGGATATGCATGTAACATCAGTGGTGCCGCGCGTGTCGCCTGTAGCGTTCTATGGTGATAAGAAACTAAAAAACACATACGCGTTATTTTAACCGCGTACACTTTGCTGTAAATAAAAGACACACCGCAAATAATTTAAAAAAAAAAGAGTTGAAGAAATTTTACAAAAAGAAGTAAAGTAATCCATTATAGTTTGCAAAATCGGAAACTGATCAATAACAAGATTCTTCCCTCACGTGTTGCAGGTCGAGAACGTGAGTTTGTGCGTAGGAGCGCTCCGGGCTCTTGGGGCGGACGTGGGTGCAGTGAATCCGGGCGAATTGGCGGCAGGATCAACCCTGTGGCCGGTTTTAGCCTTACTCTTTGCCCTGTCGCGCTACAAGCAGCGAGCCAAGCAGCTACAGGATATGCCCAGGTAAGTGGGGTCACTTTCTTTTTCGAAAAGATCGCTGATAATGATACTCATGATATAAATGACATGAAAAAATCTTCAACGTTAAAACAATCTACAAAAAAATAAAATCTATTTCCTAAATTAAATTATATTAATAACAAAACGTTCTATAAAACTTCTTATCTCCTTTTAAATGGTCAGATCTCTACTATACCGATAGTAAGCAACGTCACTTTTCTCTTTAGAAAAGTTTCTATGTAGTTTAACGTCGGTAAAATAGTTACCTACAACTCAAATATCTGCAGTAGATACCGAGAAAGTTTTTGTAACAGTTGCGGATATACAGACACATATTGTTATCATATTTTGATAAATTATTTTTTTTGTAGTTTTTTTTATGATTGAAATATTTGGCAACATTGAAGCTTGAAAGTAGCTCGATAAAATTGATTAAATTATATGTGTATCATCTGTTGCAGAGCAATATTAAAAATTTATGTGATCTCTTCATATCTTTATCTTAACTTAAAATATGATTTACTATAAGCGACATTTTATTGTTATCAAAAAGTTTCTATATTAAAGAGAGCTCTTTTACTTTTTTTTCAGTTTTAGAGTTTAATACCTAAGATGGAAAAAAGATTCATTCTATTTAAAATAAAATTAAGTTTTTTTATCATCTTGTCTCTAACCGTGTCATTCATATTCACCGCTAATGATAATTTTGTAAGAAATATTTTTCTCTTTTTACATTAAGTTTGACACGGTTTTTATTCAACGTATACAACTTTGCATTTTACAAATATTCATGTCGAGAGCTTTATTTTCTGTCGCCGCTGTCGAATCGATACTGTTCCTGTCGGTGAAACGACGACTAGGTTGCAGCGCTCATTAACGTCTGCGTTAATCAACCAGCTTACCTTTTACTTTTTTCTCCTTTCCTTTTCGCCTCTTTCTCGTCTGCTTTCTCATATTTTCAACATCGGCTCAAGCGCATACAGTTACACCAGTGTTTCGACATGCAGAAAACGCGTTCCACGACCGAGGAGACACACACACAATCTCAAATATTTTAATTACTCCGCGGTTAATTGCATCAACTAAAAGAGAAAAAAACACGCGTGCGCGAGAGAGATAGAAAGAGAGAAAACTATGTTTGTGGTATCGCTGAGAAACTTATTCGGAGCGCAGAAGTATTATTTTTCATTAGGAAAAAAAAAAATTTAATAAAATACGCGATTTAATAACGTGACACGCAAAATAAACACGCCAAATTAAACGAACTGCGCAAATAACTGTAAATTCAAGAGTTTCGATAATAACATCTGCTCCAGAAATTACATTTCGAAAACAAAAATGGAAAAGAAAAGGATGAAATCAGGAGGATGTATCAATTTCTCGAAAAGTTTACAAACGTCATTCGTGACTGACTTCGTGTTCTTATTAATGCACACGCGACCGCACACGCAGGGATGCCGCACGTGGTGAATGCCTCAACTGTCAAGGTCGGTATTTTTAAACCGCCGTACCCTCAAGTAGGCGATAAATTGCTTGGATGAGTAACGGTTCCGAAATTGTGATCGAGTATCTCGAGTGACTCGGGGCATGCATGTAGGTATGCTTGCATCCGACCCGAAATCTGTCTTAATTTAAGACCGAATGTCATTCCGAGGAAATACATCGGGTGGTTCTCTACCCAAGAGAGTTTAGTTTATAATATTTTTATATCAGCAAAAGAGAGACAGAGAGAGAAACATGGGACATTTACGTCAAAATATATGTTTCCCTCAATACGGGAGAAACGTATATTAAACCAATACGAGGTTTTTTATCTTCCAAAATAGAGATTTTTTTACTTTGTCGTTTTGATCGACGCAAAATCGTTTAAAATTTTCTATTTAAAAAAATAATATGTCTAAATATTGATTTGTTACTTAAAATATTGCATGTCAAAGTTAAGCGCTAAAAAAATGCATTTTTCAAAAAACGTCCCAAAAGATCCATTGTGAAAACGTTTTTCCTTTTTTCAATTTTTATAAAATACTTTTGTTCTTGAAAGTACGAACAAGTCCGTACAAAAAACTGCGTTCGAATTTTTGAAAACTCTTAATTACGCAAAAAAGTTATGATATTTTAAACACACACACAAAATCTTTTTTCGAAACAAACCTTGTCAGGTTTTTCTTTAAACGCTTGTATCTTTAAAAGCTAATAGAGATTTTTTCAATCTGTATCTTTTGATCGACGCAGAATCATTCAACTTTTCAATTCAAAAAATCCAAAAGAAATTCGAAAAATATTCCGCTTTTTGCGGAAATATTCAAACTTAAAGTCGCGTGGATCTCACAGACCCAGTCTGAACAACTCGTAGATCATTTTTTTGATGTCTGGCACTGAAGGGTTAATTTATACTGAGTAGCTGGAAAAAGTTTGAATTTTTTTTAGTTTTCGAAAGCTTTGTTTTAAATCTCTTCGTGTAACAATACGATCAAACTAAATATTGCGTCGTTCTGGATGACTGATTTTTTGCCATCCTGCGGGTAGTGTCATTAAATTGTCGGTGTAGAATTTCCGCGGCTTCGCTACACGTCACCTTCAAAAGAAGTTTACAAATCTTGTTGGACAATCTAATATTTTTCATTGTGTAAATGTCCCTTCCCTATCCAAAAATAGATGCCAGGTAATGTTGGACGAAAAAATTCTCGGTCCGCGAGATAGTGTCGAGATAACGGAAATACCGAGAAAAATCTCTCTCTCTCTCTCTCTCTCTCTCTCTCTCTCTCTCTCTCTTTCTNTCTCTCTCTCTCTCTCTCTCTCTCTCTCTCTCTTTCTTTCTCTCTCTCTCTCTTTCTTTCTATCTCTCTCTCTCTTTTTCTCTCTCTCTCTCGTGCCAAAAGGGGAATCAAACTCTGAACCTAATGGAGCGCGTAACAATTCTTGGAGCGAGAGAAACCCGAAGCCAGGGCCCTCGGGCATTAACATATTAACAATGCTCCATTATGGCCCGAAGTGTATACCCTAGTCCCTCGCGCGTGGGCGCGCGTCGTCGTGGACCTCGCTCTCGAGACCGCGGAACACAATATTCGACGTTTCAGAATGTAGTCCATATACATGACGTTTTAAACTTGCTGCGCAACGCGCGAAAACACTTCTCAGAAAGGTTTCGTGTACAAAAAAAAACAATATTAGTTTTACACAGTGTGTTCGTGTATTTGCTTAAATATTTTATAACGCACATAAAAACCTAAAATTACACACTTTTTAAAATAACTAATAATTATTTGTAAATACAATGTGTTTTAGTTATTTGTAAAGAGTTGCCGAAATTCACTGAACTGATTACACTCGTTTATCAATGAACAAACCAAAATTCTGACGCTCGAGTCTCTCGTTTGCTCATCTTCTGAGCAATTGACGACGATTCTATCTTGAAATTGGAACTATTTTAAATTCTGACTCTGCTTCAACACTTTATAAAATTTAATAGAATTTAGAACGCGCACCAGATATACACGAAGCAGAGTCTAATGCGGATGTTAATTAAAAAACGGTGAGATTAATATTATATAGGAATGAGAGAGAGTTATTACTTGAGAAGGTAATGTTTGACGGGTTGAGAGTCGCACAGCTTCACACATCCTTACGTACACCTCGTTAGAAGCGCAATACATTCGAGGCGTGCGATTGTGCGTATCGTGCACGTGCACATAGAACGCGCCGGGGAACATTAGCATAAAAATGGCTTAAAAATCCGTCGAGCGTGCCGTCGACATTGGCCGGCTCCCGGGGAAGACTAGGCCCGCCATTGGTTGGCTGTATATTTCAGACGAGAAGGAGGGAGGACCGAAGAGAACGAGCTCCAGAGAAACTGCGAAAGCTGAAACGAGGAAGGAAGAGGAAACTGAGAGAGAGACAAAGATGGAGAAGATCGTGATAGAAAGAGAGAGAGAGAAGGAGGGAGGGAGAGAGAGAGGGAAGGGGGTTATCGAGAGACAAGGACCGATCCTGTGAGGGTGTATCCGAAGAAAACAGAAAAGGACGAAACACGAAGAAAAAGAAGAAAGAAGGAAAATATATAGAAGGGTGCGAGAAAGCAAGACAAGGATGAGGCATAACGGCATCAGAGTAGCAGACGGAGAGAGTGACGGAGAGGAGAGGCTCCTGTTAGATGCCAGAAACGCGCGTAAGAGAATAACGGAGAGAGAAAGAGAGAGAGGTTGATGAGGGAAGGGAAGAGAAGGGAAGGGAAGGTGTGCATCTGCATGGGGAAGTCGGGGGTGAGCCGCAGGGGGCTGGAAGGTGAACGGGAGAACGACAGGGACGCTGGTAGTGGAAGAGGGGTATTCAGGGGTCACGAGGGACCAGCCAGCGGAAGAGGGGAAACATCAGAGAAAGAGAGAGATAGAGAGGGAAGGCACCACGTGCTATGGGAACGGGAATGGCTCTCTCTTCTCTCGACGGGCCTCTCGGCGGTTCAGTTCGAAACGGGCCATCAACGATGCCTACACACCATGGCCACACCACCATGACCATCACGACGGAGTGTGGTAGTCGGCCGTGGTCGCCATGAGGCGTCGTCGTCGCCGCTCAAGCCGACGATGCTCTCAAGAGTCGAACGGTTTATCGGACTTTTTCTTCTCGCTCTTTTCCTCCCGTCGTTCTCTTCGTTTCGTTTCGAGAATCTCTCGAGTATAGAAAGATCGATGGATACGCTCGATCATTCGCGGCGCGCAGCGAAGTGTCGCTCCTCGAGCTCCACGAAGGATCGATAGTGATCGGCGCTCGTGGAAAGTGTTGCATTATATAGAAAGAGAAAAGAAATGAAGATGGAAGTTGACGATATACGTTTATGGATTATGGATGTTTGAACGTGAGAGAATAGATTTGTTCGGACGTGTGCTTGAAAAACGTGGGAAGATTGATTCGCGAAGAGGACTCGGCTTCAATAAAATCGCGTACCCGCTTAAGTCAAGAGTTAATTAAAGTAGGATTTTTTTTTAATCTCTCTGGATCTCTATGAAAATATTAACGACGAAACAATATGATTCTTGAGACAAGAGAGTAATTAGAAAATAAAAACAAACTTTGATAAGTTAATTTTTATTATAAACCAATGTGATATATATATATATATACATATTATAATAAAAACGTGATAAGATATATACGAAGCTTACATGTTTAAATTTATGTATTTGTAATATAATTACATAGTGGGGAAAAAAGCAAAAACACATAATGTGATTATGACGAATTAAAGTAAGTGTCAATACGAAAGTGTGAGTTAACGCAATTTTCAAACTTCACGATATAAATCTGACTGTAAATGACTGACCGTTTTTTATCCGATCTAACTGCTTGTGAGGAACTTGTTGAGAGTTTTTAAGTGATCGCCTTTCCGCATCGATCCCGTAAAAAAATGTCAAATCGTGGATCCACAGCCTGATCTTGTCTGAAGAAAACGATTAACAGTAAGTCGGTCGATTCAAGCAATCCAGATCGATTCACGACGAAAGTGTCCGTTGGCACGCCAATCGGCTTTTGCTTGTGAGGAGAGAGATCCTCGTTATATCCTTCTCCGCTGCAATCTTGGAGCGCAACTTGTTGCAACTGCACATGGCATTAGAAATTACCGCAACTTGAAGATGTTATTTTTTTTTTTTCTCGTAAACCTTGACGAACTGATTTCTCTCTAACTCGATTTGTGGAAGATCAACGAACTGCGGAAAGGAAATAACAATAGACGGAAAATATTTAATTCGAAGAAACGAATACGAGACGGAATTAATGAAATATTCATGAAGCATTTTGAGACTGAATTATTCAGCGTTTTTGGTGAGAAAGGGATGACAACATCGAATGTTCTCGTTCATTTCTCGAGATACTCCTTTGAGAATTAAAACGACGCACGTGCTACGGTTTCCAAACAAACACTAACATCCGAGATAGAAGAAGCAAAAAAAAAAAAAAAAAGAAACTGGCACTTATAGAATTAAAGTAAAGCGTCAAACCCCTGATACGTCATCTCAAGTATTTTGCGACATTTATTTATAAATGTATTTGTTCTTGCGAGAACATAATCAATAAAAAAAAAATCAATACATTTGCTGTATCTTATTTCCACAACGCAACAAAAAAAAAAAAAACACAAAACTGCGTTGCTTCGAACAAATATAAATAGATTTATAATAATGACATGAGCAAAACGTGCGACTTGCAACGGCTGCTCCACCGGTTTGAGGAGAGTCATCTGCGAAAAATTCGACGAGGAAAGGAATAATAATCAGTGGAGCGTCATGGGGAACAGCGGAAGTAGCGGGGGTGCAAACAGGAAGGCACGAAGTTTGCCGAATTCGCCGGAAGCGCACAGGTATCCCGGCGTTTTTATTATCCGCCAAATAATTCGCATAACTTTACCCACCACCACCACCACAAGATCGAGAAAGCGACACACACAATAAAAGAACAAAAATTTTAATCTCCCTGCTCCGAATATCGAACACGTCGTGGGCGTATCGTTTTATATCGCGTGTTGGAGATTTTCTTGTATTATTATTTTCTCCCCGCTCCCGCGATGTGATATTCTTGTTCTTATATATACCTCATTGTGTGTCTCGATTCTCATTCTCTCGCTTCTCGAGACACAAGCCACGACGAAACCGGTTATTCGGTATATTTAGGATTTCCTGAATCATGTGTGCCATACGCGTGTAAATTGTCGCTGCTCGCTCGGAAAAAGACATTAAAGTCGCTTTTGCAGAGTTCAATTCTCTGTATTTATTGATTATTGCGCGAAATCAAATTAGATCAGAGAGAGATTTTGATTTTATAAAACTTTACTTTTCTATAGATTAATAGCAAATTAAGAGATTTGGTGGATCAGTCATACAAGAGTCTGCAATCGTATTTTTGCACACGCATTTTCGCGCGGTTTGACGCGTTTGAAATAGAGCGCGTTCTCTCGTAGGCAATTGTTTACACATTAACAAGTACCTAAAACAATGAGCAATCGCACAAAAAAGTCGCATACAATATTACGATTGTTACTTCAACAAGTAATTTTAAATTATATATTTCGATGCGCTTTTGTTGAAGCAAGTTGCGAATTAGTGAGATTCGGTTGGCGATTCGAATTGCGTGTCGTAGGTGTTGCGAAGACTTGCGCGACCTACGTGTGTATGTACGTAGCGAGAAGCGAGGTCCACAAGTCCTAACAACCGGTCTCCCCGAGTTCCCGTGGCGATCGGCCGCGACCGGCCAGGCGGATCTGGTTTTGCATTTTTCCGTTCTCGATATAGATCGGCAGTGACCGGCTGTTTCACTCTCTTCTCTCTCTTTCTCTCTCTATCTCTCTCTCTCTCTCTCTCTCTCTCTGCTTTATTTTCCTTGTTGTGCAATTACGCTTTTGCGCCAGAAAACCGCAAACAACATTTGTCGGCAGGCAATAATGAGAAAATTGCGAAAATTTTAAGTCAACAACTTGATTGTACACTCATTTTTTTTATATATTATGTGACGCAGAGGTTTTAAGAGTTTAGAACGCACGTAGGTAGACAGAGACATTTTTCATATCTTATTAGCGTTATGTTCCTAGGGGAGGGGGGGTGCGATTATTCGCGGAACAATCGACAATTACACTTGGGAGGAGGAGAGGAGGGAACATTGCGAGAGAGTATACGAAATTTCGGATGGAATTTTTTTACAGGAACAAAACGCCGAGGGTAATACGATCCTTTAATTAAACCGGCTTAAAAAATTCATTCTCGTCACGGGAACGCAGAGAGAAAGAGAAGATAGCAAGGGATGAAGGGAAGATAGGGATTTCCCCCTCTCGGTGTGTGACGTTTTTCTCCGGGCATTCTCGATTTGACCACCTTTTTAGTCGGTCCGCTGCAGAGGAAGATTCGCGAAGAAGCGAATTTTTCTTTTGTCGAACAACAATTAACTCTAATCTCGTTTTTTTTTTTTTAGGCATGTAAATCTCGACATTTATATCTGAGGTGATTTGTTTATTGGTTAAAAAGTTGCAAAATATCTTTAAATTAATTTATGTGATTCGATATATTTTATATCAAGGAAATAATAGTTAATAATTAGTTTTGATATATTTTCGTATTGTTTAGAAATAGTCAACAAGATACCTCGTTTTCAAGAATCGCTCGAACATTAAATATCCCGGGTTTATGGGACTAGGGTTAAATTTATTTTAATTCGAGTGACAAAAAGTCGCGCTTTTAGAATCGCTCGGAAAATTTATCGGTCATGAAATTTCGTGTAGTTGAGAAACGACACTGTCCTTATATCCGTCCGTCGTTAGAATGTTATTTGTGAGAAATTAATTGCGTTGCGGAGAATCGTAGATGCTACACTGAGTTATCATATTTTAGGAGAGATAAAATCCCAGACATTTTCATGAAGAATTCAATTTCAACAGTGAGAAGGTCTATGACTCACGCGTTGTTTTTGCTTCTATAAATTAAGTAATTTATTATTTTCGTTGGCTTTTATAACCATTCATTTGAAAATCTGGAATTGTCAAATCCAAAACTGTCCAAATCATCTGATAATTTTGCAGTTTTTCCAAAATTCAAAATAAATATATTACCATATATAAGAATGATTTCTCTCTCTTTCTCTCTCTCTCTCTTTCTCTTTAGTTGTCTCTCTTTTTCTGTTTCTCTTTTTTGTCTTCTTTCTTTATTTCTTTATTTAGCGAACGAGTTCAAAGACATCCACGGGTCGACGAGAGTGAGTCAATGTTTTCGATGTGAATGGCCGCAGAAATAGATCCTCGGGCGAGCACGTTTCGCGATCGCGCGCGATTCGCGGGGCTAAATCCTGCTGCTCCGACTGTTAGTGAAACGAGAGCGGACTTGCGTGTCGTCTCGTGTGTCACCGATCGTGCGCATCAAGAAGGAAAAACGAGGACTCGCGGCGATGCGTAAGCCGGGGATTATCCGACCTGACAACGGCGCGTTCGTGCGTAACGATTGAATCATTCCGGACAGCTCGTTTCGGAAACCGAATCGAGCCGAATCTATACAAATGATTTAAAAAAAAAAAAAAAAAAAAAGAAGAAAAAAAAAAGAAAAAAAAAACATTGAGAACACAATGACACACGCGAGACGTCAGATATTTTAAAGACGTTCGAAAAATAGATTTAAAATAACATTTGAATTATCAAATAGAGAGAGAAAGTTTTTTAAAGAGAAAAATCAATATGAGAGACTTTTCGTCGTTCAAGCAAGTAAGACTTGTTGGGAAAAGTAATGCGAGCGCTTGAACGTGTTGCGCTACCTCGACTGTTTGTAATTAAGTGTAACTTGTTTGTCCGCAACGAACAAAGAGCAACGTTCGATCGGCAGTTTCGAAGCGAAGATCCGGCCGTGCCTTGATGAGAACGGAGCGAACGCGCGCGGCTGCTCGCGTTCCCCAGGAGATATTCTTGCCAAGTCTCCGCTTTGATTAATTAGAATGGCGCATTGTTCGCGATGTATCGGCGAGATGATGTATCGTGGCGAGGCAGGGCGGAGGTCGCGAAACCGTTACGTATCGCAAATTGGATGCAACGTGACTGCCGAAGAAACCAACTTCTTCCTGTGTGAGAAAAAAAATAAAACTCTAAAAAATTTACAAAGTGTACAATTCACTCAGTTTTTTCGTCAGATTTGGAGTCACAAAAGAAAGTTGTGAATAATATAACGTGAATAATATAACGCATATTAAAACGTATGCTGTTTGCAAATTCCGATGTTCGCATCAATATCGTAATTGACAAAACTCTTCGAAAATTGCCAGTGCGGCAAATAATTGGAAATGTCATTTTATTCTTTGTTTATATCTTTGTTTATATATTAAATATTATTTTTGCAAACTAAACCGTGTGAGAATTAGGATTTTGAGAGCCATACGCTTGACGTGCGAAATATTATGTTTAACGTATAAATTAATACATGTAGAAACTTCGGATCGAATAACAATTCTAAAATTTATATAAAATGTTGCAATAAATATTGATGTTAACATTATTTGTCAATTTCTATTTCGCTTCTTTCTCTCTCACTCTCTTTAGATTTCGCTCTCTACTCTAGGTTTTGATAATCAAAAAAAAAAAAAAAAAATTACTTGTAGTTTTTTTATCACATCCAATGTTTTTTACACACCACATGCTTCCAAAACTCGAAAAACTATACATTTTCTCAATAACGCATCTCGCGCAATGGCGGTAACGGTATTCATTCGCGGCGTCCTTGCGTGCGTATCGACGATAAACGGTAGCTGTCGAAGAATCACGATAATAATATCGCCTTGCGGGGAAGAACGGCTCTGGTCGTTGTCGTGCTTCTTCCTGGAAGCGGTTGTTAAGTCCTTCTCTCGAGATCTTCTAAATTTATCCTGCGCTCCGCTGGAATAGCGAAGCTTCGGCTTTGCTTTACACGCCGGTGTACAGACCTTTCTCTCTTTCTCTCTCTCTCTCTCTCTCTCTCTTCATCTTTCTTTTTCTTTCTCTTCTTCTCTAACGCTCTTTGCCTTCGACGTAAGATCTGGCAATTACTTCTAATACCCAGAATGAATTATTTCTCTTTCTCGCGCTCCAGCGCTATCTACGCCCAGGTCTCGCCTTCACTTCTCTTTGATTCTCGTTAACGTGACTCGTTGCGGCGCGCGACACCGTTGCGCCAATTTGCGACGCGATTGTATTTGCACGCGGAATAAATGTCGAGATCACGAGGAACAGTAAGATGCGATTTTGCGATGGTGAAGCTTGGAAAAATTATTCGAGATGAAATAACGTACGAGTAGTAATCCTTTCTCGTAATTAGCGGCGGAATATAAAGAATGCAGCAGAAAGGTGTGTCTCGCGAATCACGCTGCGCCAGCTGCAGCGCGACACGTGGGTGTATATGCAATGCAAATAAATACGCAAAACCTACCGCCGACGTAGAAAATCGCAAAAACCTGAAACGTGAGGTCCACTCTAGACGGGAAGTGCCGAGAAAATTGTATTTTTAATTAATTAATTAGAAAACAAGCTTCTGAGAAAACTCCAAAAATTGTTGCGTTTGGATCTCAAAATCCTATTTTTCGATTAAAAATTGAACAACTTTTTCAATTTGTAATTTTACAAACCACTATCGCCGGTGAACTATAGCTTCAAGATATTTTATAATTTTTAAATTTTTATAGTAATATACCAAGTCTGTATTTAACCATCACTTTAATTGGCGCTTGTTGATTTTTTCTAATTATTAACAGTTTTGTCTATTGTTAATTTTTGCTTGACATTTATAGTAGGTTAATTCGGATTTTATTTTAGAATCCTTTAACATTGAGACTTTTTAAAAACAAAAATTGACAGGTCTTTGAAGTGTCAATCGCTGGATTTAAAGTGTCAGTCATTGGACGTGATTTTGTGCTATTTTATCGTTCGTTACTTTATTTTTAAAGGCTAAAGAAAAACGATATCGCTTCGCCTTTGTTATATACTTAGCGGCTTTGAATTGAAGTGATTGCATTCCTCACGGAGGTGCTCAGACAGCCGATTGGCAGCTGCAATTATATTTCCGTTGCGGCGAAATAGCGGATAAATTTAGGAGAAAGCGATGATTTACGCGAGAGATGTGAATATCGGATGGCCACACGTTTAAGCGTTAAACGCCCGGCGCGAGCACAACTCAAAGACCGTTTTCTCTGCCAAGCCCTGTTATATTCACAAGGTTTATGGACAGTACTTGGTAATTCGAGCACAAGTGTGTACACGATAGCATGTGCTCCTACGCATTGGCGCATACGTGAAAAAGCTGTTGGCTGAAAGGAACCTAACGACGGCTATTTAAACCCTGATTTATATGTTTCGCCAGATAGATTTAACCGACCGGATAGTTAATTACCCGTAGAATACAACGATTTGATGAGAGAGTCGTGTTTCTGTATTACGAGCGTGTAGAATATTTTTCATATGAGAATAAAAAAAACATTCTTATAATAATAATGTGTGATCTTTGTTTATATAAAATGAAGTTCCATAGACGGAGTGTAGAAAAGAGTATGCGTTTAAAAAATGTTCAAATATTTGAGAAAAAATCAGCATTACATATTTCTTCTTTTATCGCGAAATGTTTTTGTGAATTCAAAAATGTGTACGAAACGGTCGATCCAACAGCGAAATGTCGTTTTTGTTTCAGACTGCCGTCGCCCTACAATAAACAATCGTCGGGAGTTGGCGGCGCCGGAGGTGGCACAGGGGGTAGTACGAGCATACCCTTGCCCGCGACCGTCACCGCCACCAGGAGATGTCCCCCGGACAAAGTAAGACCGGCTCCGACACCGACGCATCAATCACAACTCGGTAAGTTTTCCATCAACTGACGTCTTAATTCCGTGTAGTTTTTCAACATTGCATTCGACCGAAAAGAAATATCGAGGTTTGCCTCCACATATAAGGGAGCGGAAAATATAATGTTACGTATAAATATATCAGTAACTTTACATTGAATCAAACTGAAATAAATAAATTTTTTTATTTCTTTTTTTTTAATTGCACAACGCACACGTTTGATGGATCTGTGTAAACAAATTTTATGCTTTGTCTATATTTAACATTTGTTGCGCTCCATTATCCATATGGACGGCGAAAAGCGAGAAATGAAAAAATAAAGAACGCGACCAGACGAAAAGTGAAATAACAAAAAAATCGTGTGTAAAACTGCTGCAATTTTTAAATAACGTCCGTCAACCACAGCGCGACCGCATGAAATGTATTATTTATATTTTGTGATATGTTCACGTATACATATAACACAAGTGCGCGTTCCGCACACGCTGCACTTTTGTACAAATAAAAAAACTCTAACAAGTCGCGCGAAACGTTTATTTATCGATCCCTGGTCTGATCGATCCAGCTTCATCAAACGGTTATCTCTATTAGTTTTTCATCGAATCGTCCGTATAATATCGTAGTATCGGAATTTTATTGTGCTTAATCATCAATTTTTCGCCACGATACATTTTACGTCTACACGCTAGCCTAAAAATATCGTATTGTTTTTTAATCACATAATAAAACTTTAAAATAAAGAAATTAATATTTAAAGAAAGTTAATTTTTGTGTGAATTTTGTTTGTACACTTGTCACAAATCGAGATCGCAGTTGTGATCCTAAATTGCGGTCAAAAACGTGCAAATCGCAATACCACTACAATTTGAGATCGGACATATGAATGAAAATTTGCAGAATTTTGTTCGTTTTCGAAGCATTTCCTTCTTTGAAATCGCTTTTCTTTCAAAAGCACAAAGAACGAACAAGAGAGGCGTAACGAACACTCCGCGTTAAGAACACCCCATTAGCCATTAGCCCCGTGAATGGCTTTTAGCAACCCTTTACGCAGACTGTGTCTCGGGAGAACTTGGACCACCATGAAAACTCGTCTCCATGGGATCGTCGTGCGCGAGTACATAGTGCGATCGCGCGCGTCGCGTGCGCTGTCGTAATCACTCGCTTGCCATTTGTATTGCTCTTTGTTTGCGGCGTATGTGAACTTTCCTGATATGTGCGTAACAATTTTTGCAGACCTTTCGACGCCTTTAACTTCTCTCTTCTTTAAGTAAGTGTTTTTGTTGTTTTACGTCGACAATTATTTTTAATAATTCGAATAGTTTATTATTATGATAATAATTTATTATTAAATAATAACAAATAATAATAATAAATTATTATTGTAATATCGAATAGTTTATTATTTTTTTTTTTAATAAGATAATAAGATAACAATAATTTATTTAATAAGATAACATTTATTTAATAAGATAACAAAAAGTTCATCTTACACGCGAAATGATTTTTCTTGCGTAGCGCATCGCTTCAAGAACAGATTTTTAATGAGAATATCTGTTTTCGAGACTTTAACATTTTCTCTCAAAAAACCCATTTTTGCGCGCGCTTTTTCTCTCTCATTCTCTCTCTCGTGTTATAGTTCTTCCATATCTGTCCTATTTAACTATACTTATTCTTCTGCATCATAATAATAATCTTCACGCTCTTTTCCCCTCTTCTTTCCATTCTCTTTCTCATAGAAAAACGCACACATTCGTCCATCCTCTTTATAACATGCGCGCTGCGCATACGTACGGCAATATTACCTACGAAAGAGATAGGACGTGGGGAGAGGGAAAAGGGAGACCCGAGGGGGGTGTCGCCGCCCCTACGAGATGGGGTGGCACCCTATAGTTTATACTTTACTCTCAACTCCCGCGTTTCCACGAGCCAGATGTGCTCGGGCATCCGATTTACCGTGGTGCTCAACCCGGGGAGTCTTTTCGCGAGACAATGGAAGTCGTATAAGGAAAGAAAAGCGAAAAGGAGGAGTGCACGCTAGTTTCCTCTTCGAGACAGAGAGAAAGAGAGAGAGAGAGAGAGAGAGAGAGCAATAAAAATGCACACGAGTCCTTCTCTCCACTTTTAAGAGTCTGGTTCTCTCGCTCAATTGCGCCGCAAAAAAATGCAAGTGCCAACCGGTCCTCGCGCGATTTCCCTCTTTCCTGCCTGCCTCGGGAAACGTCGTCGTCTGGTCGCTCGTGCCCGCCATCGCGACGATCAATGAAAGTGAAATAAGGCTCGCAATTCCATTCATATCGCGATATTGCAGTTCGGTAGTTTGTGTTCGAAAATTTTTATTGAAAACAATGTAGAAATATATCTCAAAATTTACGTTAACTCTTAGACAACCGAGGGAGTTTTTCTTTGAAGTCTCATATATTTGATATCCTTTATCTTATACATTTGATATAAAACTTGTATAAACGCACGTCTCGTAATAAAATTATCGCGCAGAGCCAATATATATTGCCGACTCTCTAAGGGGCCGTTAAACTTAATAAATTTCTCACAAAAAGCCTATATTTTGTAGGAGTAAAAATTAATTAAAGTCAGTAATGCTCTCTCTCTCTCTCTCTCTCTTTCATCTATTTGGTTAAATATTTTGTTTTCTTTCTGCAGTTTTGCATAATAATAAAAATAATGACACTGAGCAAAAATCTTATTTTATTCATGCGGTAGTTTTGGGAGCAAAAAGGGAGGAAAACCTACGCGCCCTTATCGCTTATTTACACGATTGGGCACCGCTGGTGCGCGGCTTGGACGGTGAGGGGTGTGTGTTGTACTCTCTCTCTAGCCGTTCTCTCTATATATCGTAACGGTATCAAAGCGCGCGTGTCCGCGCGTGTCTGGATACAGAACGCGTTCTCCTCTCCGTTCGAAATAGACTTCCACGTCGTGCACAAACTAGCCGGCCGGCCATAATGCATGTGCGCGCACGCATAAGCGCAGGGGGGTTTTTACCCTTTTCTCTCTTTTTCTTTCTTTCTCGTCATAGTTTACGATATTATTGTAGAAAATCTCGTTTTTGTTTCTTCTTGCTATTTCCACCACTCATCGCATTTCCGTAATTGACGACCTTCTCGCGTCTAGTCGCGTCTAAGCGTCTAGGTCACGGTCTTGATTTATCATCACCGTTTCTCTCTCGAGTGTCACATTTGTCAACGGAAAACTATTTGCGGAAACTTGTTTGCTTGCGCATCAAACTTTTTCTCTCTGGTAACATATCAATTTCCAAAGATGGTTTTCGGGTTTGAACCGCATTAGTATTATTTTCACGACGCGTCTCCTGGACATTTCAGTTCACTTCATTCAGGGGGGGTTTCAATTACTGATGCAGTATCCGGTTGCTCCTGATGAAGTGAACTGAAATGTCCGCGAAACGTCGGTGTAAAAAAAGTGACATTGACACGCGGTTCAAAAAGAATCCCCCAAGAACCACGTCTTCAGGAATTCTTACGACACATCGCGAAAGCGTCGAATATCAAAGATATCAACTGTTACAACGTGCAAAAACATTTATTAATGTGTGCGCATTAAATTGTAGTGTCTGAGGTTCAGCCGCGAATAGTCGTTTTTTTTTTTTAAATTGTCTCAAAGAGACAAGCGGAAGTTAAAATGAAGAAAATAAAGAAGCGAGGAAAAGGAAACCGAGACCATTCCGTTTCGACCATTCGTCGGCTTCGTTATAAACTCTGTCTTTCGTTTCGCGCGTATATATATATATGTGTCTGTATAAGAAAAAAAAAGCGGCGCGATAGAAAGAGAAAGTGCGGAAAGCTCGGCGTTGAAAGGAAGAAACTGAAAGAGGGAGAACAACGAGAGAAAATTGGAGTCTCGTGAAACGTACGTAAGACCTGCTCTCTGCACCCGGTCTTTAACCCCAAAACACTCGAGCGCCCCAGAGATTCTCAACTCTGGAAAACAAATTTTGTTTCTTGCGCAAAATACGCAGGCTGCCGTGATGAATTTAAAAAAAAAAAAAAAACGCGAGGTTTGTGTAATTAAAAGTCTTAGCGAGAGAGCGTGAAAAATATTATTATTCAAAACTCGAACTTTGTTCTTTTCACCTTCTCTTAAGCAATTTCTTTTTCTTCCCTTCTTCTCGTTAAATTGCAATATTGAATTGTGCGCTCTTTTGTTTGTATAATAATTTGTCTCTGGAATTATATATATCAATGGTTTTCGGAAGAAATAAAAAAAACACAGAACTTGAGCGCCTTGTGTCGAGAGCGCGAACATTCAGAGGCCCTTAAATCTTTCTCTTCCTTTCGCTTTTCTTTCCGCCTCTCGCGCGAGTTAAAAATACTACACGTTTTTTTGAGTACCGGTTCCAGCACACAGGTTTCTAGAATCGGCCTCTCCCGCGTGTCTCCTTGACGAGTTCGCTTACACTCATCTAAAATAGAGGGGTGGCGGTGCAATCAAGAAAGAGAGGAAAAACGCAACATGGAAAAAGCGCGGCGCGATTGGTAGCATTTTGCCGAGAATTATGCGCGTCGTCATCATCGATGCAACGAGATGATTCAAAAGTATATAAATAACCGCGGCTGCTATTAGCGCAAGAGCGGCGCTTCTCTTTGTGAGGTCTTCGATCTTCCGCCTTCTTTCTCTTCTTCTTCTTCTTCTTCTTCTTCTACTTCTTTACTCTTCATCGTTTTCTTCTTTATTTAATCGTTTCAATTTGAAGATACTCAAAAAAGAAACGGAAGCGTCCATCGAAATGTCAGCGGAAATCGATAGAAGTCAATGTTTCAGTTTTTTTTTTCCTGAGTTTTCCGGAACACCCCATTGAAGCTCGCGGGATTCTTTGTGTTATCGCCGCAGACATCGGCGTGTTCTCGCGCATGGAATATATTCGCCACTTGCTGCGAGAATCTTATCCCTCACCACTCGCGGTGGGAATAAAATCCGCTTTTGTTTTAAGGTCCGGAAAAACTCGCCCTTCGCACGCCGAGGTATACGTGCGATATTTCTCACTACCCCCCTGCGAGTTTCGAACCGTCACCGCCCAAGCCTTCGCGCTGTCGGTCTCTCGCAACCTCCCTTTACTTGCGACACACGAAGCTGCCTCACTTGCATATCTTTCAACTTTCTTCGCTACATTTGAACACTCCACAGTTTCTGACCTTTTATATTTCTCATCGGTGCATTAATTTTGTTGAAATTTTAGTCTCCGAAAAAAATATATATTTTATAATGTATATATTTAATTAGATATATATTTTATATAATGTATATTTATACCTATACATAAATATTTTATAATTTTATATATTTTTAAATATCCATTCAGTTTTTAAATATTTTAAATTTCCATTGAAAAAAAAAATTATATACATGTAGGAGGAATTAGCGGATTGGTGAAAAAATAAATAAATGAATATAAGAAATAAAATTTAAAGTAAAACTTCGCAATACGAGGCGATATATTTGTATGCTGAATTATTATATTGTTACAAGCAGTATCGGGTGTCTAGCGCCGACTGACTACTGCGGCAAAAAAACGTTTTGTCGAGGAAATCTTCGACTCGTCTTTTGAAAATCCCTTCTCTTCTCAACTTATTAGCCGTTGATCGCAGGTGAAAATAATAACACAACAATACACAGAGAAGTTTTGAACGCTGCTTAGAAGTCGTATGTAAATGATAATATTTGTCGCTTGTCGAAACGACCGCTGTCTTGATAACGAACATCGTCAACGGTTTAACGCTTTCCGTTCGAGTCAATTTACGCAAACACGCTTTTGATACAAGTATATATACACATGTATTTTATTCTTACATACATATATTGCAGACTTGCACGTATGTACATCCGCTATATTGGCTCGATCCCAGTACTTAGTTAAGTTCGCAAAGTTTTTTTTAAGTCTCTTTAATATTTAAATTATAATATGATGAGGGATGAAAACAGATCTCCGTATCGGTTAATTCAAATTAAATGTAAAATAAGACGAGGGCTAACCAATAGCGGGAATGTTATGAATAATTACTGAACTCCCCCCCCCAGTTTTAAACAAAACTTTTCGACATGATTCAAATCATGATCAGTTGGCATGATGCCACAAATTAACGTAAAAAAAAATTGGACAATTTTAAAACAGATGATCAAGGATACCAAAAAATGAGATAGAAAAAATAAATAATTACCTAACGCACCTTATGACAAACAATGATTCCGCGAGACTTTAATATTCCCTTTAACTTTATCCTGATATCAATTAAAGCTGCTGCATCTGCTACTGTCATCGAGGCGGAATTATCGACGAGCGACATATCTACCTATAGAAACTGTCGGGGGGCAAGCGAAATGTCAGTGTGTAATGCATATTCCATGAGGGATTCGAATGCGCGCCGATATGCACCCCTGGGGGAATACAATTCGCGATATGGAGTTTTTATTAATCGCAACCCGTGACAACGTGGATGAAAGGAAACATAGAAGAAACACTCACGGGGTTTCCCGATCCGTGCACTTTCCTCCGCCTCTTCGCGATCCCAACGCGTCTCTCTTTCACACATTTGCTTTTACGTGTGTTTGCTCTTTCGCACATTTTCTCTCTCTGTCTCTCTCTCTGTCTCTCTCTCTTTCTCTCTCTCTGTCTCTCTCTCTCTTTCCTCTCTGTCTCTCTCTCTTTCTCTCTCTGTCTCTTGTCCTTCTCGCACAAATGCTACATAGCGCACATGTCCTTTTTCCAGGGATGTGTAAAAGAGATGTGTTGCTGATGTGTACACGTTATGTATTTTCTGTTACGTATTCCCTTTGATATATGTTCCTCTTCGTCACCAGAATCCGTCGAGCACGCTGCGCGCGCGTTTTCTTTTACATGTTCCCTCTTTGCCGTTTTCCGTCCGTCTCTCTTTTCTCGTCCCTCCTTGTTTTCGTCCGGGCTTCTCTTTTTCATATACGGAGTACTTGTGACTCTTCTCCCTCCGGAGCCGCCCGCCGAGCGCGACGCGGTTTTTTTTCTAACAGGGCAACGTCGCGGCGCGCATTTCCATGATCGAATTCCCGACAGTTGTTCATCGTCCGCCGTCGATCATGTTATTCGCGGTTTTCTCCCCGCGTCCGCGTATAACTTTATTTCAATTTCGCGTCTCCTCCTACGATTTTCCTCCCCGTATTTTTTGTGGGAATTGTGATACACACGTGATACACACGCACACGCGCGTATTTCATCGCGTCGTCGAACTATAGTATGTATAGTTCGCGCGTCCTTTCATGTCGGGAAAGTTGGAAACGTTCGTCGAGCGAAAAAGTATATCTCGCTTCTTTATCAAGCAGTAATGTAGAAAAACTATAAAACACCGTTTTTTTTATCGCATTACTTTATACGAGAAGCGATTGATAAGTATCCGAAACCGAGACGCACAGATAGCGACAATAGTATCGCATTGCTGTTGTTTCGTCGACCAGGTTTTTTCCTTTAGGAAAAACATGTCAAGTGCCGGCTTATCGCACATAGAGTGTTTGTGTGACATCTCGCCGAAGTTTAATATATTAGACACACAAACTGTTATTAGACATACAAACAGTTAAGGAACAATATCTTTTTAAATAAATAGTAGATATTACTACGTTGTTGGAAAAACTTTTAGTTATATTTTTAGACAATGTATCGGCTCACACTTCAACCGTTCCAAAATTTTCGAATTGCTGCCTCATCCTTCTTATTCGTCAGATAATAACAAGACAAGCTCGTGACAATTAAAATCGAAATGGTCAGCACGATTTTGGTCAGCACGAACCAATATGCAGATTCTACGTGTATGTAAATCATCATCTCTTATTGATGTATCAAACGTTTCGATTGATTAGTTGAGATCTTCTTCAGCGATTAACTGATTCAAAAAGAACAAATTATCAGCACACAATAAATTGTATGACTGTAGGACGAATAATAAAATTATCTTCTTATCGAAAAAGAGTTAAGATTGTATTTTGAAAAGATTGACAGCAATATACATTAAACAACGTTCGGTCGTCTTATCTGAGTCAAATAAATATTCATAAATATTAATAAATTATTAATATTAATAAATTAATATTAATAAATAATTATTAAAATAATAAATAAATATATTTATTAGGTAAAGAACAAACACATACTTCGTGAAAATTTTAAACACAAGTGACAACCGAAATCGCTTCACAAGAACAAGATTACAAAATAGTGCTCTGTTTATGCATTGTTTCGGATACTTATCAATTACGCCACCCCAAGAAATGAAATGTCTTTTTGTTTATTAAAAAAAAAGCATCATCGCAACGACGCGTGCGAATCGAAAGATCATTGCCGGCGGCTTTCCCACTCTCTTGTTCCAGAAAGTAAAAGTCTCATTACGTGTCATCAATAGATGTCGTACGACGAAATAAGGTCACTTTGCCATGAGAGAAGGCTCGGGACGTCTCTGTTTATTAAAGAAACCACCATCGCAACGACGCGTGCGCATAGAAAAATAACACACCACACCGGTGGCTTCTTCTTGTTGAAAAGATGAATAAGTTCACGCTTCGTTTCTTCTGCAATGAGACACGATTTGATGGTTGTTTCAAAAAGGGGGAGAGATTCTTACTGTATATATATATAGTGTATTCAACGCAGATGCGCAACACTTCTCGCTCGCGCAATGATCGCGCGTTGAAAAACGAAGAACTTTTTGAACGCACACTTAATAGCGCAGTCGCGCAGTGTATTTGTTCGTCGTTTTTGTATCGGCGTTGCGCGCGCGTCTCGAATCAACTCCGCGTATCCCAAAGAGAACGCAACGAGTGTATGTGACAGAGAGGAGGAAGGGACATCCCCGAACACAAGGGTTCTGCAATCATCAGTAGACAGAGAGCGAACGAGAGAGCAAGAGAGTCAAGTAGACAAGACAAATAAGGGAATCTAGAAAAAAAGGAGGGAGATTGCAATTTGCGCTAAGACTGTCGGGCTGCGAAACCAGCAGCCCGACACACAGCGGGGCGCTTGTTCGTTTCGCGTGGAGGGAAAAAAAATGTTGTCAATTGCACACACCATTCAGCTGATGAGCGTGTGTTTCTCTGTGTGATAAGACATTAGGGAAGACGCTTGTGTGTTCGTATCATGTGTTCAAACACTCTTTCGCTTGTAATCTTCTTTCACCTATTTTGTTCCAGGAAGTTTTATCAGAAAGTTTTATTTGACTTAATAAGATTTAGATAACACAAGGCGTTAGAGAGAAAATATAAAAATTAAGATTATTATATGATGATTTATTTTTTTTTATAGTTTAACTCTTTATATCTTCAATTTTTTTTGTCAATATAAAACAATTATGTAACGTAAAACCAGAAAAAAAATTATCAATCTCCGGATATAAAAATAAATTTGCAGTTTTCGTTAAAGTTTTATTTAATTGTTTATTTATTTTTAACAATTGCGATAAACAATCTCTGTGGTAACAAAGAAAAGATGACAGAACAAATTTGTTATTAAACTTAATTTATTTATTCGCATTATTTTGTATTCAGTATTTGTTACTTAGTATTTCGATAAATCTTCCAACATTTAAGCAATTTCTTGATTTATCTTACACCAAAAAACTCGGAAGAACGCACAAACATCGTCGACTTTCAATCGAAGAATCTCCAAATCTCTCGAAGATTTCCTTACGTTTCGTTCAAAGCTCAGCAATTCGGAGAGTCTTCGCTTACGATTGATCAAACGCGGCATAAAAGCGTCTTTAACCTGGCTCTTGAGCTCTTTTCGATAGATCTTCGTCCGCTCCTAATCCTTTCTCGTTTCGTCGTTCTCCCTCCGAGACTCTCGATCTCTCTGCGCGTTCTCTTCTTTCCATCAATCTTTCAACTTTATCCGGTGACTTTGCGAATGTCTCTCCGCTGAAAAAAATCCGCAGAAAAAGTAAAGTTTCGATAAAAGTTTTTAGATAAAAAAAAAACAAACAAAAAAATCTTTTTCTCGAAAGGGAGATTTCTTCTCTTTTTTTTTTTTTCATCTCTTTTCTTTTATTTTTTACAAGACACAATTGTGCGGGATATTCATTCGCGATCTCAATGTAAGGTACCGCACGGTTCGTCGAACTTTCTCGCGACCACAAAGACCGGATATACCTTTTCTTCTGCTTACTATAATGGAGATCCAAAACGAAAACGATAATTATGGTCTCGGGACGAGCGCTCGCAGGTGGCAGGGTGTTATTATTCTTTTAGGAATAATAAAATAACGAAAGGGAATAGAGGCGAGGACGAGAAGAGAATGCTGGTAGTTTTAAGGATCTTGCTCGCAATTAGTGTAGTGTAAAGCGTCTCTTTTGTACTTTAGAATAATTTATTAAATTTCGAGAAACGTTAATACTCTCTCATTAGTATTAATTATTAGTTGTAATTATTTTCTTTACAATTTTATACAAGCGTAATACAATTTGTCCCACACACAATATTGTTTCCGCACATATATTGTTAACAAAAATCACGTTTTGTTAACAAAAAAAAAAAAAAGATATTGGCTGGCTATTAAATAACGTCGGACTTTTTCGTGAGAAATCATTTCTGTTGTCTTTGAAACAAAAGACTATTCTACAACCTAATCTATAAAACACATGTATATAATATCTATCTATAAAAACCGAGATTTTAATTTAAAAAAGTTTATTATGTTTGGTTAAATTATTTTAGTGCTTATTTTGGTTTGAAGATGAGCAACGAGAAGATGTATTTTCGTGCAATTATGCTGTTTTTATTTTTGCAAATGCAAAAATGCGGTACAAACAGCAAAAAAACTTCTGACGTGCATGATAATGGTGAATATGAAAATATGGCACAAAGGTGGTTCAAAAAGTTTCGTAATGGAGATTGTTTTTAATCTTACCGATGATAAACGGCGGACCTATCGAGATTGATAACGATCTCCGAAAGTCTAATTGAAAATAATTCCAATTGAAATGTGTTAGGAATATCTCAATCTAGCCGGTGCATCAATTTAGTTTAGTTTCTTATCAAAAATTCCGACATTACTTTTTAATCAACTCAATACTTGTGTTGCGAAGTGAACACACTTCGTTTAAAATTATTTCTATGAAATTTATTTTATGACATCGTGCAACAACGCGATATACTGTTACACTGCAATATGATGTCGCTTCCTTAGACAAAAGACGCTTTTTTCTATATACACGAATGATCGACGATGGCACGCGAAGCATTGCGTCAAGAGAAACAGCATCCTTCTCTTTGCTTAAGAGAAGCGCTCCTGTTTATTTGTTCCTCGGGTACCGACAGCTGTTACCGACATTAACTCCGTCCTGTTTCGTCCCACGCATTCCTGTCCCGTTGTTGTTTTCTCGATCGCCCTTCTGATCGTCGGCCATTATCGAATCTCCCTCGCGAGACTCGAGAGACCCCGCGCTAAGATGCGCTTGTTCATTTTATTCATAGACACGAACAGTCGTAAATTTAAGCCACAAAAATCTCTATGCGATCTCGCAGTTCATCGTTCAGTTGTGAAACGATAAAATAGTTGCTAAGCGACTAAATATATATCGTAATGATAATTCAATAATATTAATTATGAGGTTATTTATATAAATAATGACAAACTAGAGCTTTTCGATCAATACGAGCCATGGCGCTGGTTGTACGTGCGCGAAATATATTTTTAATCGTGTGTGAGTCGTTTCGCATAACAGTTCGAATAACTGAATTCAATTTGAAAATTCATATTGGATTTTTTTTTGTTATTGAATGCCGCATCGCACGTACGTGAATTTATTTGCTATGTGAAATTTAAAAAATCCATTGAGATATCTCTCGAACCCGAATCTCTCGCATTCGTGTAAGGTAGATAATTTATGTGATGCAAAACACAAACATCCAATACGAATTTTCTTTTGTTGAATTGCACGAAATTGATTTCGGTTGGAGAATTATTAAGTGTGATAATTTAAAACTATATTTCGCGCACACGTATGTTCGCTACATAGTTCACATCGAAAAACTCTTTGCTAGTTTGATATAAGCTTAAAATTTGTAAATTTGTTTTTAATAATAAAATATGGAGAAGAGACGTAACGTAATCTTGGCGCCACGTCATTTTCTTGTCTCTGTCAAAATAAAATATGCTCGCACGCTTCTTTTTTTGCACAAATCTCAGTTGTTTTTTATCGTCTTCACTCGCAGAACTTAAAACACGTGCGATACACGTGCATGGGGAACGGTCAGTATCTTCTGTTCTTTCCTCCCAATCTTCGCGTACGTACATACACACATTCGATCGCATATGGTCGAACGAAGAACAACAAAGAACACAATGGTAGGCTCTTTTTAGCACAACGCTTATTGATATAAATTTTTATTCGCACAGCCCACGCCTTTAAAAATATTTATTCAATTTTTTGTTTACAATTTTTTCCGAAAATTTTACAATCTTGTCCATTTCTTTGTCTTATTTTTTTGTTATGTTTATTGTTAAAATACAAAAAGACTTTCTTGACCAACCCAATATTATTCCATTCTTCAGTTTACGAGTTCCGAACGGTTTCCTGCCAACATTCGGCAGTTCAGTTCTGTCCGCTGAAGAGTTCACTTCGTGACCGCTTCATTGTCGCTAAAAGATAAATTTGCAACAATAATCTCTGTTATAATCTTTGCTGTTTTTTTTTTTTTTTTTTTTCATCGAATCGAATCAATCATTTTGTGCTAGTGCGCGAAACGACAGGTGATACTGTTATTGTGCGAGTTAATAGCGTACCCTTTTTGAGGCTGCATTAAGCGCAGCACCTGGCTCGATCGCCAGAAGGAAGGGAACAAAATCGGAGAGGAGACAAGAACATCGACCAACATACACGCGCCGCGTTCATATCTCGCGGACCACAGGATCATCATCGTTTATCATCGCGCCTCATCATCATCCGACACACCGTTAGTGCTCGCGCACTAACCTCACCTGCGCCAATCGCGTCCATCAAGATACGCAATTTCATTAATTTTTATTAATCGCTCAGTTGTGAAAAAAAAAGAGAAAAAGAGAGAGACGGATAAAAGTAAACGGACAGGTAGATAAAAAAAAAAGAGCACGCAAGAAAGAATCCCGCTTTCTTCGAAGCGTGATAAAACTGCGCACCTTCGTTACGGGCGCTTACAAGTGAGTAAAAAATCAGTTCTGCTATTAAATGGCAAGAAAAATGATTAAATTTTATAGTCAATTTTTCTTGCCTCACAAAATGTTTTTCTTGGCAAACCAACAAATTTAAGAAAATTAGCAAAGTTTTCTTGCTGGCTATATACAGTAGAACTTCAGTAATTTCGAGCGCACGAGACTGTTTCTTCCTAAAATTCGAAATTATTTTTCTTCTCTTTCAGTTAACAATTGACTGATAGCAAAAGATGGAAGATATATGTTTCTCTTTTTCTTAGACTCTTAGCGGAAAGATAGACGCGCATTCTATGAGTTGTGCAGTCACTCAAAATTCAGGGAAATCGAGAAATCATTAATAGTAAGGAAAACTATTGGTCCGACCATAATATATAAATATTAAAAATATTAAAAATTGTGATGCTCAGAATTACTGGAGTTGTACTGCGGTAACTAATCTTCTTGCAGTTCCAGTAAAAATAATTTTCCGCGTTCGTACGTGAAAGATATCTCGATTCGATGCGAGTTGCATGTTTTTCCTCGGAGAGATAACGTGCGCTTTTTTTCATTTTTTTTTTTTTTTTTTTTTTTTGTAAACGTCGAGCATTATTTCCCGTGTGTTCGGCATCTGTCGAAGCTAAAAGTCACCAAACATTGAATTGCGAGGGGAGACGATGTGAAAGACGCAGATTGACAGGCGGAAAGAGAGGAGGCTTCAAGGCGCGGTTTGTGCGCGATTTGTGTGAGTCACAGGCTTGTTTTGGGACCCGGTCCGGTCCCACGGGACGCCTGTGGGGATCCGCGAATGTACAGAGAATGTAGAAGGTGGGAGCACCGAGAAGGGGGGAGTATATATCTCGCGACTAATTCGACGCACGTGCGAGGAGAGAAAGGAGGAAGAAAACCCTTACGAGAGGAGATAGTCGAAATTGAAACGAGCTCTCGATCGCCGTTCTTGTCAATTACGAATGCGATATTATCTTTAACGAAACGGCGTGGACGAAGGGGGTTGTAATCGCGTTCCTTGTGGATGCACTTTGCCGTCTCTTTCGCTTTTACGCGTCCACTTTGCGACCGCAATAAAAAGAATGAGGTACCAACGTTTTAACGATCGCGAGTTAATAGCTTGTCGACTTTACGAGAAAGTTTCCGCGTTTGTTTGTATCCTTTGTTTCGGCATTTATTTGTACCTCGCCGTTCCTTTTTATTTTACTTATTTGCACGTTACTCGTTACTACCAGCGGAAATATCACAAAAAAATTTTGTTACTATACGGCCAGCGAGAAAAAAGTTCGCTGAATCCATTGAATTTTTCTTTTGTTTCGTCAACGAAACATATATTGTAAAAGATAGAAGGGGAGAGAGAGAGAGTACTGTTTGTGACCGCGTAGCTAGGATTTACAAGGACACGCGGGACTTTAGGTAATTCACTCAGTATAATTTAAATTGATAATAAGAAAAAACATTGTATTTCAATATTAATATTACAAGTCTGATGTTTCACCACTAACGAGCGTTAACACACACACACAATCCCGCAGAGATACAAGTTTCCCGTATCTTATAATTTTAAACGACGTTGTTTGATTAAACGAGCAGTAAATTACTATTTATTTTCGACCGATCAGTTGAGCCTGCCAAAAGCGATTGACCTGTTACAGCTCTCAAGCGAGCGTCTAACTTTCATGTAATATTACATGTATTGTAAATGTACAAATCGAGTCGAGAGCTTGTCTTTCGATTTCGATAAATAAGCTTATCACGCTGGAGACACGTGTGTTTCAGAACAGCGAAGCGGAATCAAAGGACAAGCTCTCGACTCTCGATTTGTACATTTACAATACATGTAATATTACATGTCTGATAAATTTATTACAATATTTTAGTGGCAAAATAAAAAATATTCAATAATAAAGTTTTTTCGTGCTGTGGTCGTGTAATAACTAACCTTCTCGCTAGTTTAGCATATATCTGTTTTGCATGTATATCGCAACGAAACTGGTGCATATGTTGCAACAAAACACTCAAAATTTGTCACGAGAAAAAGTAATTATCTGTTTATTGAAGAAAAAAAACGTTCAAACAATTTAAGGACGTCAAAAATATATTATCGCTATAAATATATATGAGTATATATATATATGTGTATTACTTTCCAATTTTCCAACGTTAAGAGAACGATCGGTATATTATCATAACAATATATATATATATACCGCGCTCCCCCCGGTCGAATTACTTTATTCCGCGGATTTCGGGCATTTATATCTCTCAGGTCCAGGCTTTGTCGCTTCCCATTTTACGAATGTGCTGCGCTCACCCTCTAATCTCCGTTCGATCTCCTCTAATCGGGATAAAAGAAACCATCCCCGCGCGATGCATTGAGTGCTAATCAGTCTGGAAGTCGGAACGAACTGCCAGAACGGGATGTATAACACGTGTCGCTAGAGATATAGCTAGTCGATATATAGTTTTTTTTTTCCTTGAAACACACCAGGCTTAGTCATCGAGAAAGCTTCTAAGGGCTCTTCTAATCTTCGATAGCGGCCACTTCGTAACGCTCGAGGATTGGCATTACGAAGTTACGTCTTTGAGCCGAGACGTAATGCGAGACCACAACGCATATCTAATCACCCTCCCTTCTGTGTTTAAAGATGAGTTGGACTCTGTTTGACTATTTTTTTTTTTTTTTTGCGCAACAATTCAACGATTGCTTGAACTATCTAATATCATTTTGGTTTTGTAAAACGCATGTTATCAAAATTTTCTGAAATTCGTGTTTTTATCGTCGAAAAAGATCCAATATGTAAAATATATTATCGAACATGTACCAGACGCAATAAAAAAAAAAAAAACAAATTTTTTGAATCTTGTTTCAGAGGTAATGAAATTTTGATATTTATATCTTCTCTCAAAAACTATTTTCTGCCGATTTTTTTTCTCTCCCATGGCTCTACAGCCCGGCTTGTATAGAAGAGAGAGAAATCCATAAGTTGTGGTAGTAAATTAATTTATACAATCTGACCTCTCTCCATTTTCTGGTTTCTTAACAATGCAAATTTTTACGGGAAAGCGCCCAATCTCCAAACTTGAAGAAGAGCTTGTAGAAGAGTGTGAGTGTGGTGAACTTTACAGATTTGAGATGAATTCCATCGAAAGTGCTTAATATAAGTTCTTCACACTTCGAGTTGATTGGAGGCCCGATTCAGTTCGCATTTGAATCGACAAATTTGATCAAAAGATATCTGCCCGGAAAAATCCGACAGTGTGAAATTCGAACTCGAGATCTCTCTGCTCGCAGCCCTCGCACTCAAATCGCAGTAGTAACAACGCGTTGATAGTAGTATCAAATTACCGTTGTTGACAATTTGTTCATCCTACGGAAGAAGAACAAACGCCGGTTTGCACGTATTTGTTTGCGACGAGCTCTCTCGTTAGATGCACTGGACACATTAAACTGTACGAACAGTGGAAGAAATAATTTCTCTACAAATAGTGAATATTTCCACTTTGTCGGAAATTAATCTGTATATCCCGATGCATTTGCCTGGTTACATATCGGCATTTAGTTTATATATCGATCAGGTGAGAGTCGCAATCGGACGCATTCCCACGTCTGACTGAGATATATATATATATATACTCGTATACATATATATATTGTCTTATCTCGAGCGGAAGAAGCAATGAGGAGAATAACGAAGGGGACACGTGAGCGTTAAAACGTTAGTGGCAGTGAAGTGAGTGGACGAGTGCGGTTACGACGTGTCGATTCTCTCGCCAAGAAATTTCTCGCGAAATGGAACTGTTTCGCAGAAATCGCCGACACAATTCTCCATCCTACAATAATTTCTCTCGTCGCGAGATAAAGTTGTTAAAAGCGTTAGGATATATTTCCGTCACGCTGTGAGGTTCTCCAATCGATAGAATTGAAAGAAGGATGTGCTATTTGCAAACAGAATAACAATATCTACGGTATCGGCGACGGTGACGAGAAAACGGCTCCGTGATTTTTCGAACTATCTTCGAGTGTTCAGCGCGCGATTATTATTTAATAATCGCGACACAGATCGATCGACATCGCGCGCGGGCCCGCGCGATGAATCATTCTCATGACAGGCGAATGAATGCCCGGTCACGTTTTAACTCCCCTAAACTGTCCGTCTCTCTTTCCCTCCTCTTTCGTGAGATGGATAAAAAGAGAAATCGAATTTATTACGACACCCCTTCCCCCGTGACTGGCGGGTTTCGATAGGACCCCCGAACACAGATTCGATCTTTGCCTCGTTGACGGGAGAATCCGACTTACGTCTTTGTTTAATTCTGAATGGCGCGTTCGGAAAGCTTTCCGAGCTTTTTATTTTCGAAATAAATTCTATTGCGAACGAGAAGAGATCTTGTTACATTTGTGTGTAATTTTGCGGATCTTTTCGCATAAACCAAAGGATTGGCTACGGCTGTTGCAACGAGGTGTGAAAATCAATAAAACAGAGAGAGTGTGTTACACAGATTGCGTAATTCTTTCCCGTACGAATTAGTTCTGTGCAAAACACGGGCCAAAATAGAGAATGAAATTTCATTTGACGAAACGGTCCAAAATGACATTCTTTTTGGTTTCTTTTTTTTTTTTTTTTTCATGTTTTTTTTTGCACGTTTGGTTTGTAATCGTTACTACGAGTCTGATTCGTTATCACGCACGAGAAAGGGTATTAAACACGAAGAGAGTTCTTGTCCAGTCGTTATAAGATTTCTCTGCATCGCGTTGGAGCGCTTTTACGCGCCTCAATGTCAATCATATTTGTGTCACACGCGTTATATATGTAAGGACAAATTGAGAGGACTCGACGCGCGGATTTAAACACTCGTGCCTACTGCGGGTCACGAGCGTCAATGAAGAGCAATTGCGAAATCGACATTGCACATCGCTCTCTTTGAAGCAACTTGCAAAACGAAAAACTCGAGGCATCGAAGATAAATCTAAAATAAAAATATAAGAAAAAATTGACAGGTCCAGAAAAATTATGAAATATTCAGTAAAAAGACCTTACAGCCTGTATGATCCACGGAAGGAAGTGGTTATGCAATAATTATATATTAACTGTTTTGAACGTTTCGATCATTTATTTTAAAATAAAAATGTCTAAAATCTAACTCGCGCTAATTTTGTTCTTTTTTTTTTTTTCTAATTAAAAAGCAAGTTTTATTAAAAGCACACTAATGAAGACCAAACTTGCAGAGCGATACGGAATTACTGTTTATTTTTCCCTTATAAAGAGATAAATTCGCGTGCGCGTATGACTTGTTATGTTTATCCCTCCACTTATATACCTGTTATGTTTGCGCTTTTCGTTCTGCCTGTCTTGACGAGCTGAAAATTAACGTTTACTCTCTTACCCCGTTCTTCAAGATCTCCCGATGACGCTTGTCTCTTTGTAAGTTTGTGACTTTTTATTCTTGTACTCGTTTGGTTAGTTCGGTTCAGTTTCTTTTTACTTAATAAAAATTGTAGCAGCGAAGATTTACTCGGTCAGTGTGAGGCCAATGTGCCAGGTGTTCGTGCGAAACATTTTTTTTATTTTCTCGAACGTGTAAATTAAACGCACGTAATAGTTGAAATTAATACACGCAATTATTTTTGTGAATTCAATTCAATTCGAAAATTCATTTATACAATGCTTGATTTGCATCGCATATAAATGAAATATCCATAAAAATTAAAACATCCATGAAAAATAAAAATAACAAAATAACAAAAAACGATCAAAGTATCGTTTTCACAATAGATTTTTTGGAAAGGGTAAATTAACCCTTTATAGTCAGACGTGAGTCTTTCAGATCCACTCAGAAATTGCGCATCGGCGTTATTTGTGCGCGAAGTGTTCAAACTTTTGATTAAAAAAAAAGTAAAAAAATATTGATTTTTTGCGAAGATATTCGATCTTAAAGTCGCGTGGGTCTCACAGGTCTCGGTCTGACTAACTCATCGTCTGACCACAAAGGGTTAAGTATTGTAGGATATTATGATNAAATTAAGCACTTTATTTTATATAAAAGTGTATTGATTAACTTTATTACGAAAATAATACATAAACGCACTTAATTGAACAACTCTATCGATCTATCGCGCTTCGATCTCTCGCGTCTCTTGATCCGTTCTTATCGACGACTACGGACTCTCTCTCTGCTCTGGCTCCGCAAGCCCTTTTTCTCGTCACCTCGGTCCTCGGCGATGTTATCGTATTTTTCCTTTCTTCAAAATTGTCGGTTGAGTCGTCAACCGGCAAACAACAAGCATCGCAAAGGTGAGAATCGTATATGTTTGTCACCTTGACAATCGCGCAGGTATACAAGTTTATTGTGAAATTATCAGTCGTTAAATTCAAAAACATAAGAGAATAATACATATAGAAAATATAAGAGAATAATACGTATAGAGATTCGATTTTAGCCGTTTGTAATGATTCTTCCTTACAGTATGAAGGGTTCTTCCGTACAGTATGAAGTACATATTCATTTATATGTTACGCACAAATTAAGCATACTAGATGAATTTTCGAATTGAATTCAATTCGAATTGTTATGTGTGTATTAATTTGCACGCTTAAAATATATTTGCACCTGTCAGCAAAATTGACTCACATTGACTGAATGAATCTTTGCTGGTGTAATTTTTGATGACCCTGTATGGACTGAAATTTGTTGTTGCAAAATTTTAGGATATTAACTCTCACCTGCATTCCATCACGACTGCTAATTGGCCAACAATTTTGACGCATCTTTTTTTAATTAACTGATTGATTTCATTTTTTTTTTTATTCAAAAATCTCGTTCGCTTTTACTGAGATAGAACTGTCATTGGAATTATTTTATACAATTGAAATGTAACTAAAGTTCAATTTAATTTTTTAATAATTTTTTAGTAATTTTATTTTTTTCTAAATTTTATTCGATGTGTGAAACATCTGAAATTATTAATTCTTGTAAATCCGGCTTGCGGGTTCGCGCAGCATGTAGCTTTGATGATTAATCATTTGTTTACATTTTGAGAGTTCGCCGGTCCGCAAATTGCGTGTCGACGCTGATTATTTGACAGAAACAACGTCTACGATTACTCGCGAGGAGCGTATCGGGTTGTAGTACCGAGGTAACGGATTAATCTTCTCGCTCTCGGTAAACACGGGCAGTTTATTTTGTCTATGGCGCGGGCTGCACCGCGCGCTCTGCATCGTGCAACACGCAGAGCGAACGAACCGCTGTAACACAGCCGCGTGACTGTGCGCGTTTAATGACGCGGTCGATGATCATCGTTTTATTGAAACATAGCCAACGGCGTGACCTGCGACGGCGAAAAAAAATCGATTATAATTCTGCGCGTTATATTATTCTTCGACACACACATTCGATATTTATTCTCCAATATTTTTCTTAATTTTATTAAGATAAAACAAAAACGCGTAATGCATGTTGCGTGTGATTACGCGTGAATGTTTAATAAAATAAAATTTTTAATTAAAAAAAACATTCATACAACACACGGTAATTTAAGTGTTTTAAACAGTCAGAAAACAATTGAATAAAAATATCTTATTATCTGTGTTTTGTATGTTTGAAGGCGGTCTGAAGCACGGAACCGGCGGAGTGGGCAGCGCGAGCAGTTCCAGGAGCACCAGTCCGAGTCAGCAGCAACCATCTCAAGGTGGTCTCTCTTTCATTCCGCAACCCAGAACCCAGAACTCGAATCGACAACCCGCAGCCACTACTCCGAGGTAAAAATCCACGTTGCAAAAAAATGATCAAAGATACTTATTTTTAATGACGAATGAAGTCTTCTTTCGATGTTTGTTTTAATTTTATCTTTTTTTCTTCTTTTTTTTTTTTTTTAAATCTCTTAATTGGTTTTGCAGTCCTCGAGCGTCAACGGTGGGACGACCCAACGGTGGTCTCAGAACTCAGCAGCAAGCTCCGCTGTATTCCGGAAACGCTGCTCCAGCGCCGCAGCCTAACAAGAATTCCGTGCTGGACAAGTTCAAACTCTTCAACAACAAAGATAAGAATCAAGAGCGCGGAAAAGCCTGCTCGGGAGTTTCGAAGCGTACTTCGAGCTCGTCCGGATTTTCTTCCGCTCGATCTGAGCACTCGGACAGTTCGACTTCTTTGTGCGATCAGAGCAAAGCCCAAGTTCAAGAGTCGCCGAAGAGCCGCGCGCTCAAGTCGAAACTACAATCGGCCAAACCGGCGAAGCAGGCAAGTCCGAAATCGGGCAGAAAGGAACAGAGTAAAACCCAGAGCAAAATTGCCCGCACGAGTAAAGGTCCGCCAAGTTCATCGGAGAAACTAACGACGACTTATAACAATGCGATTGTGGAGCAACAAGATACCAGGATCAATAAAGTAGTCGGTACTAAGTTGTCGGGTGAAAGAAAGACGCCGAATCTTCAGGAATTAATGAAGCAACCAGTGCCGCAATCTCCAAAATTGAATTCTTCCGTTCTAACGCCATCTAGACAAATCACTTCTCAAGATACGAAGAGCGTGACTCTGAAGAACGAAGTTCCGACGACAAAAGCCTCGCCCCGACCCAAGATGGAACTTCCAGGCAAGATACCAGATCCCAAACCTTATTTGCACGGTGTAAAACCGCCACCAAATGGTCTGAATAAAGATATGATGATACAAAAAGCGATTCTGGCGAACACCAACGGCATCATCAAACCGTCCGAATCGGAGATGCTCGCTTGCGAGAATGACGATTTCAATCGCACATTGAGCATGAATCAGGCGAACCTATCGGACGGCAAGGTTCTGATGTCGAGGGAGCTGGAAGTTTTGGAAGCTAGCCACGAAGAGCAATCGGGAATGGAGAACTTTGATTCACCGTCCAAGATTCAAATATCAGACCGGGACAAGGTCATTACCGAGGAAGAAGTCGAGTCAGTTGGCGTTTCCAATGAAAAACAAGGATCGATAACTTCTAACCACGTAGATCAGATGGAGGATGCGAAACCAATGAACATTGAAGAACAACAACCCACAAGCGATCCTTCTGCGCAAAACAATCTGAACTTCGGACCTAACAAACCACTCGCCGGATCAAGCAGTCCCTTCCACGGTGCGAATCCGGCTGGTGGCGGCCTCAGTCCGAGTTCCAGTATCCCGAAGCCTACCGCTCTTGTAAAAGGCACATCGAAACCGTCGAAAGAGAACACCATGACCTGTGGCATGCCGACGCCGACGAAATTGAAGGGTAGTGACACTCTTCATCGCAAACTCGACCCAAATACGGTGGCGATGGTGTCGCCGATGCCAAGTATTTCGGATCTCATGTCCGAGAGCTCGCACAGCAACTCCAACAGCACCGGTCAGAGTAACTCTAGCGACAGCAGCGTGATTTACAGGCCGAGCAGCGAGAGCGGCAGCGAGATCAAGACGATTCCTAATCGAAAGATCGATACCACGTTCGAGCAAATGGAGAAGGTTTGTGTTGTTGAAATGTTTATAGTTGTGAGAAGATAAATATAATGTTATCGTAATGTAGCGTTATTGTATGTTTATATAAGCAGACATATGTGCACACATAAAACTTTAATAATTAAATAATTAGATTATAAATTAAAATACTAAGCAACACACACAAAAGTAAAACATTAGAAGCCACTTTTAACAAAAACATTTCTTTGTTTTTTTTCACAAAGGTGCTGTCAGAAAGTTCGACTTGCGGCGGTTCTCTAGCGGACGACGAGGCGGAGATGACAGTGAAACCGATGCAACCCCTTCTGCGCGGTTACACACCCGGAGCTCGAGGTCTGCAGACTCTGCCGAGTCGCACTGCAGCTAGACAGTACACGGTCTTGCACTCGTCGTCGCATCATCATGTTGGTAGTCACCACGATTACGCTGACGTGGACATCGCTTCCGGTTACTTGAGCGATGGCGAAGTGCTGCGTGGAGGAGGAGGCGGCGGCATGAACGTCGGCAGTAGAACCCTGTCGGATTTGTGCGACGGTTATATGTCCGAGAGTGGCGCCTCTCTTTACGCGCGCAGAATCAACCCTTCCTACGGCCACGAGCACGACAGGTAACTTCTTAACTTTTCCCTATGTGTGGGGATCCGTCGGCTTTTAAATTTTGCAAACGTCGTGACGTTTACAAACTTGGTCGAAATTTAAGAGAATCAACAACACACTAAATCTCCGTATAAAAGGAATTAGAAAAAACTTTGCGGAATTGAAGATCTCGTGATGTTGACGTTGACGAGCGATTTATGGCACGCGCAAAACGTCGCAAAAAAGTTTCCGGCTGAATTGCCAGCCGGATGGATCATTTTTTATCGAATGAAATATGAGCGAGAAAGATGCGAAGAGAGAGAAAGAGAAAGAGAAAAGGGGAGAGAGAGGTGTGCAACGTTTGCGCACGCGAGAGAGTGGCGATAAATTAGCGTCGCGTGGGCGACGCTAAGCGCGCACCGAGTATTGATCAAGAAAGCTCAGGCCTAAGCCTGTCGCGAGGTTTTCGGTGAAAAGCCCGTTCCCTTCCTCGCGTCCTTTCCCTTTCCTCGGATAATCGTGTTCGTTCAAAACTTGTTGCTAAGAACGGCGAACTTTTGCGATTCACAATTTTGCGTCACATTTTGCTTGAACAAAATTCTCTTTAACGATTTAATTTTAATAATATCAAAGACTGAAGAGTCATTGATGGAAAATTTGGCGACGGCTTTTGCAATTTCCGCGGCGATTAATTTCTTAGCGTCTTTAATATTTCATTTAAGTCTCCCTCAAATGACTGAAAGAGAGAGAGAGAGAGACAGAGACAGAGAATTGATTTTCTTCCTTTGTTGAGGGGGTGGCATTTGATACAGAGAGAGAGAGAGAGAGAGAGAAAGAGAGAGACGCTATTTTCGACAAACGTTTAGACGGTATCACGACACACAAAGTGTGGATTTGCGTCGTGACTCGTTCATTACTCGTTTTGCCGTGCGCTAGCAACGAAATATCCACGACCGACTGAGAGAGCTTTATTATTAGCGATGCTCTGGCATCCGCGTATGTATTCAAATTAAGATTTCAAGCGATGAAGAGCCGAGTCTAAGTGGGAAGAAACGCAAACGCAAATTTTTGCGAGGCACTTTGTGGTTTTTGTTCGACGTGCAACAATATTCTTCTTATCGATCGGACGGATTTTTTTTTTTTTTTTTTGTCTCTCGTTTCGTACGAGAGCGTCTTCCCCCGCTTTCTGCGCAACGATCGGTATTCCGATCGAACTCGATACGAGCGTGGAATTTGTGCGGCGGCAAATTTCGTCGTGTTTTTTTTCTCTCCTCGCTTTTTTTTTGAGATATTCTCAAGTTTCTCTCAACTCGTCTTCATGACGCATCTAAATATCGAAACTTCCATCATCCACACCCCATCTCAAGAGGGAAGATGATTTTCGCGACGATCTATAAAATTCGCGTCGCACACACGCGTGTCGAGCGACTCACTGTCACTGTGAGTCACGACACGACGCGCGGTTTGCGAACAAGACGCGACTGTCACGTAATCTCTAACTACAACACGGCAACTCTCGTTAGACAAAATTCGGACGGCGGGCTAATTCCGGAGGCGCGTCCAATTACTCAACGCCGCGGCGCGGCAATGCCGCTTTTACCGCGATCGAATTAAAGCGCGCGCGGTCGGTCGTCCGATTAATCCGCGAGAGAGCGATTCACTTCGCTTCCGTGGAATTATTCTCCATTTTTTTTTTTTTTTTTTTGCATCCATACGTACGCGCACACGCTACTGTATTGTATCATACAATTTTGCATTATTTATTTAAAGCCTTTTTTCGCTTTATAAAATTATAAAGCGAAACGGATTTCCTTTGTCGATGCAATTTTATTTTTTTCGACGTATTTTCTATTTTCATGGTATTATTATTCGCGTGATACTCTTGCGTTTGACACACGCGCACCCCAGATACTCACGTATCCTGGAGGATACGTGGATTAATATTGTTCTTTTTCCGTATATCGCACCGACATGCGCGCTACGTGGCGGGTGTTGTTTGCCATAACGCGTTTCCGGAAATGTGCCGGAGGCCACGGCGCGGGGCCCCTTCGTTTCTAACTCGTTTTAGCATAATCGAGGCCACGCGCGTATCATCCCGTTTGAAACCCGACGCGCTTTTCGGAAATTCAATATACTCGGTCGAGAGAGAGAGAGACCCTTCCAGAGAGACCCCTCATCGCTATCGCGTCGAGTAAAACCTCGTGGAATCTGCAACAAAGACCGACCCTCCCTCGACATATTCTAACGATTACCGCGGTTTCGTCCTTTCTCTCCTCTCTCGCCGCTAAAAAGATCCGCTTAAGTGCATTCGCAAATAAATATTTAATGCGCGCATTCAAACATAACGTATGTTATTTAGTTTGACAAACGATTGTTCGAGCAATCGTTTATTGTTGATTTATTTTTCTTTAATCCTTCGTGGCCAGATCTCGAAAATGTGACAAGTTGACCAGACCGGGTGTCTGTGAGACCCACGCAACTTTAAGATCAAATATGTCTGCGAAAACTAAATATTTTTTTCATTTTGTTTTTTTGAATCGAAAGTTTGAACGATTCTGTGTTGATAAAAAAATCAAAATTGAAAAAATCTCTAGTAGTTTCGAAGATATAAGCGTTCAAAAAAATCTAGTTTTTTCTAGAATCGCTAGATGCGCAATTTTTTAGTGGGTCTGGGAGACCCATGTCTGAACTCGAAGGGTTAATAGTCACATGAAAAAAAAAATTGCTAGAATGGCGAAAACTTAGTTACTATATGGCCTGTTATTGGTTACTAAATTAGTTATCATATTGTGCCAACGAAACATTTTGTTGATGAAACAAAAAAATTCAGCAGACTCGACATATTTTTTGTGGTGGCCGTATAACAGCAAAACTTTGTTTTGCGTGTTTATTTTCATTAAAGTCATTTCAAGGGTTTCTCTGTCTCGCTATTTCCTCCCCGTAAACGGTACGGCGTTACATTTGTCCCGCTATCACAGTTACCTATTCGTAGCGATTTCTGCGTCCTTCGGGGAAACAACACACACTTCGATTTTAAAGGGGACGATACGTATGTACGTATTCTCGCCCGCGCGCGCCAGAGCGAGAAATGAATTTATCGCGCGAGAGAAGAGGCAGCTCGTCTCGAAAGCAATGCGGCGCGGACGAGGCCGCGTTTATGATGATGTGTGTCTGTGTGTGTGTGTGTGTGTGTGTGTGTGTGTGCGTGCGTGTGTATATGCAGAAAGATAAGCGCCTTTGTCCGTCTCTGACAGCAGCCTCTCAGCATTGTCCTGCGGCTCTTCTCTCGCCGTAGGATTCGCGCGCGCGTTCCTCTTCTTCGCCCTCGCACATTCCATCAAGATGAGGATGCACGCTGCCCGCGATGCATCTTTCTCGCGCGTCTCGCAACACACGCCACGTGCGCCACAGATCGACGCTATCCGATGGCGCATTGTGAAAGTAGGATAGGAGCTAGTTATCGTTCGAAAATTTAGAGAAAAGCGCGTATCAAGGCCAAAACATCCAGTCCGCGAGGAAGAAAAACTTCGAATAAATTTTTAAAATGAACAAACGTCGGAGTGGAATTCCGCTTTCAAAACATCTAGAATATTTTTAATAAAAATTTTCATTTTAAAAAATACGCGGCGATCTCTTCTCGACTTGTAATAAAGTCTGTGTCTTTATTGTAATTCAGGACATATTTTCTACATAAACTTCTCGCACAGCTCCTCTCCACCTCGATGTTCTCTTCTCTTTTATATTGGATCGCCGTAAAAATGTGCAATTAAAAGACTATGCGGAACACACAATGCGAGAGATCTATTTATCTAGATGAACCCCTCGGGTAAAGAGATGATATTCGCGCGCCGCGACGCTTGCGTGTGGACGTCGTGACGTCACCGGCGATCGATTCGACGTCGTGCTGCGCGGTGGCGCGATCTGCCGGTGTCGGCGCGTTATTTCCAGGGGTGGTTCGAGGGGGCGTCGCAGCGGGGTTGCTTTTCCGACGACGAGGCGGAAGAAGGAGTACGTGCCGAGCCATCGAGGGTGGGGAGTGTCGTCTTCATCCTCGATGTCCTCGCCCTCGTCGTCGTTGCCGACGTCGTCGAAGAGACGCCGAGTTTTATCCGGGTTCGCGCGATAGTTTTTTCTCCGGTCGGTTTTATGTTTCGGTGAAGCCTTCGCGCTCGAAAATACCTTCGCCCGGTGTGACAGTGTCCTGAGTGAGGGTGGAAGACCCGGAGGTATACCCGGAATCCGCTGAAAGAAGCGCGGCGGCTCAAACCGAACGGTAATCTCGTTGTCTTTGTTTGCCCGTTTGCTTTTTGTTTGCCCGGTCAAGATGTTGGCTGATGAATGTGGGATGAACGCGATAGAGCTGTAAATGGTGGAGAAGCGTTGAAGGGAAAAGCCTGGGAAGAGGACGTGTGCTCCGTCTCTCCCTTTTTGTTTTACACGTACATCAGATTGTCTAGAATTACAGAAAATGATATAAAAAAAAAAAACAATTAATTATTAGACCAAAAAGATTCGATCAATTTCTCTCGACACAATTATTTTTCATCTTCATTAACGTATAATTTTGATTTATAAACTCATCGATGTCGTATACACGATACACTTTTAGACGAGAAGAGATGTCGA
The DNA here is from genome assembly GCF_002006095.1 of Pseudomyrmex gracilis. NCBI lineage: Eukaryota > Metazoa > Arthropoda > Insecta > Hymenoptera > Formicidae > Pseudomyrmex > Pseudomyrmex gracilis. The sequence goes on from NW_018020617.1 coordinate 206,923, forward strand.
GAGAAAAACAAACTTTTTTCTTCTTTCGCGAGCGACAGTGAAATTATCTTTTCTCGAAACTTTATTCCGCGTTCTTTGCTCTCGGCAACTTTTTAATTATTGCCAAAGTAATTGTCCTTGTAATCACGAAGTTCCGTGAGCAACGACTCCAAGAAGTGACATTCGAAGTTTCCTCTCGCAAGTTCGAGTTTCTTGCGCGAGAACAAAGTTACGTCGCACGCGCGCGTGCTCGAAAGTTATCGCTTCAATTCCGACGTCGAGTTTTCTGCAAATATTTAATTCGGGGGGCGCACAATGTGATCAACGAGTTCGTCGATCACGGAAGGCGAAATGCAATACGGGAGTTATGCCGCAAAATAAGAAGAAAACATTTTTTGTCGGTAGCCAAGAAAGAGAGAGAGAGAAAAAAAAAGAGAAAGAGAGAGAATCAAGCGTGACGTAAAAAATTACTTCTAATTTAAGATGTCATCTATATAAAGCGCGTTGTAACTAAAACGATAGTAAGAAAAATTATCTCAAATTAATTAATTATTCAGCTAATTCGGAGCACAAACTTGTAATTATTAATTATCGCATCTCACGTTTAGAATTAAGAAATGTGTAACATACAAGAATTTAATTAAAATTGCTTTACTAATGTTAAAAGTTATTTGGAGAGAATGTATGTGGAAAAAGTTCGCGGTACACTTATTTACCTTTAGACTTAAATAAAATTTAAGTATTCAGAGGCTTTAACTCTTTATTATCAAATTCAAGCAATTAGAATTGCGTTTAGTAAACAGAACTTGGTTGTGTGTAGGGAATATTTTGAAACAAAAAACTTTAAAGAATTTTTTCAGCGAAAAAACGTTAATTAAGCAAGTTTCGGTAATTATTGTTATATTAGATATCCTTTTCACGCGCACCACCGACGGAAATTTTATTTAGCTGTTTTTCTTCTTAAGATGTTTTGAGCTCGTGAATCAGTTCAGCCCCAACTCGTTGCTCGGGTTAAGCACGTTTTTTTTTTTTTTTTTTTTTTACGACGCGCATTAACCCTCGGCCGGCCGCAGCCGCCGTAAGGGCAGTTAAAATAACGACTGCCATCTAAAACGGCGCGCGTGCGAGATAAATTTATAAAAGCTCGCTATAAAATCGTACACAAGGGTTTCATCGAGAACGTGTTTATTATATGTATTTTTTTCGCAGTATATTCATACACTTCCACCTTTTACATACGTTCTTTTTTACAATCTGATTCACGATGTGATTTTTTAATTTTTAATATTCAACCCTTGGTCAACGACGTATCGGTCGAGAGTTATCTAGAACTGATATCAAAAGAGATTTATTTGTTGTCGTTTTTTGGTCCAAAAGTCTCTAAATTACTAAACCTGATTAAATAATTACTCGATACAAAGTTGATATACTGAAGAATGCGCAAAAAATGTGTACTTAGAATTAGTCATTTGTCTAAAGTCTAAATTACTAACCTGATTAATTACTTGATGTAAATTACTTAGTATAAATAAATAATGTGCAAGGAATTTATTTACAATTAGTTATTTAGAAATTATTTTCTGTACATGTATAATACACATATATTAATTATATTAATTAATAATAATTATAAGTAATTACATTATAATTAATTACTATTATAAATGTTTAACAAGAACTAACATAATCTCTAACATTTTTATGTTATAGAATCATTTTAAGTTACTTTAAATTATTGGATCATATATATTATAAATATATTTTTGTACGTCAATTTTCTGCAAGATTTTTTTCCGATAACATGCTAATGCATGTGCACGATGAAAACTAATTTCAGCGAGTTGCAACGTTATGAGAAAATATCTACAGGCGATATAATATTTTCGTAAATATTGCACAGAACACACTTATTACCTTTCGAGTACAAAATTAATAACTATTGTCATTGACCGTCGCGAGCAATGTTGTGTGTTCTTTTACGTCATCGCGCCTTCATTACGTTTATTGACTCTCTTTCGTTGCCGAGAGGACAATAAGCTGAAATCGCATTATTGGATTCTTGGTTTCTAAAAATAAATAGCGTGACACAGCGATAAGCAAGTTCGTAAAATCAAAGGAACGTGAGTAGAATCTGTGCACTAACCTTTTTACTGAAAACTAAATTTTTCACTGAAACTTTATTTTAGTGTCGCATATTTTTCTCTCGCGCAGATGTTATTTATCTCCAAGTTTTAACATTTGATATTTGATATTCTCTCCCTCTTTTTTTTTTCTAAATTATAATATATAACATTACGTGATACGTATCACAAAGTATAATAACGTTACATGATATTGCATAATGAGAAGCTATTAATGATAATGTACAATGGCACGCTTAATTTGCGTTGGTTCGCAGGTACGTCGGCGGTTCGCGGCGAGAGCTGTCGGGGGTGAAGGAACTGGTGACCTCGAGGCGGGTGCAGAAGAGTCGGCCGTCGGGGGTCGCGAGGTCGGATGGCGGTTGCATCGGGGGCGCCAGTCCGGGAAGCGGCGGCGGCGGTGGCAGCGTCGCCAACGTCGTCGCCGGCGGTCTTCTAGGCGGCTGCAGCGGCGGGAACGACGCCTTGGCGGAGCTCACGATCGAGGAGCTGGCCTCCATTCCTGCCGGAAATCATACCTCCGCCAATCACACGGGACATCCCTCTCATCACAAGGTCAGCGAACTCGCCAACTCGGAATCGATAGCAAGCCCCCTTCGGTTCGAGAGAGAGAGAGAGAGAGAGAGAGAGAGAGAGAGAGAGCCGACGCGCGGCCGGAAATAGCGTTTATTAATTCTTATTTCCCCTGATTACCCGAGTCTCGTTCCGACTAATCGTCGCGGTATCGTTCACTTATTAATGCCTCCCTGTGTGTCTCAACACACGAACGGAAGCTCGGAATCTTTGAGAAAAAGTGCAGGACTCATTCCCGCGCGTATTTTTACACCGTTCTTATTAATATTGAGGTTTTTGTTTTGTTTTTTTATTGTCTTCTTTCGTTTTATATTCTTCAATTTTTTTTTTTTATTTTCTTTTGGTTTAGTCAATTATTTAATGTTTTTGAAATAATCGCAGAAAAAATTTGATAATATTTGTGCTATTTCAAGAATTTTATTTTCAATTTATTGTTTTTTTTTTTTTTTTTAATTTCTCTTTTGTACCTAATTGTACGATTGGAAACATTCGCTGTTTGCGATTACAAAGGGGATGATCCCGGCAGTCGCATTGATTCGTACTGTGACACATTAAATATCCAATGAGACTAAAGTTGCAATTGCCGCGTATATTCCTGATGCTTATAGAGACTATTGGTACGACAATTGCCAGGTACACCTACCCGCGGTCATTGAGTATGCTCGTGGTTGAGGACACAAATCAGTTAATCATATAACAGTATCCTCACGGGAACGTTTTGATACCGTCCAACACATTTGGCAAATTAGTTGGAGATTCGGCGTTTCGATTAAACAAGAAATTCTTTTCCACAAATCCAAAATCACATTTGAAAACAGAAAGAATTCTCAGTTGAGAATCGAAACTTTTTTTGTTTGAGATTTGAAATGTAGTTCTTTTATGAAACATTAGAAAAAAAAAAAAAAAAACATTAAAACTAGGATTTTATTAAGAAGTGATATTGCTCGTGACATTGTCGATGTATGTTGGAAAGGACCAATACGGGACTACATACAGGATGTTCGTGTAGGATTTTGTTTTTTTTTTTTAATTACTCGAACAATGAGTCTGTCAACTATTCACAACATTATGTTGGTGACTGATAAAATATCGTTAAGCAATATCCAATATTTGTGTGGGTGGTTAAAAGACGATAATGTATGCACAAAAAATATGATCTCACAAACCCATGTAGACACAATTGAGTCACAAAGCACGGGGCATGTGTGTCCGTCAGCTGTTGCGTCGTGCAGCTGTCGTGTACCGAGTGTCCCATTGTCGAAATGCAGTTTTTTTTTTTTTTTTCGCGAGTCACTCGTTCTTTTTGCATTTCTCTATTCGTTTTTATTGTTATTAATATTCGCAAATTTGTTTATTCTCGTTTTATTTATATTTAATCGAACAATCGAGATAACTCTGTTTTACCGAGATGAACAATGTGATAACAGTGTTAATCACGCCAGAGTAAATTGTGACAACGAGAAAAGAAACATACAAATATATATACGAAATTATACAAAAAAAAATACAGATACGGAATACAGATTACGGAAGTGATAAAATATAGCATAGTTATGGATATTTTGTATACGCGTATAAAAGATTCTTGTGATAATTGTAATTATGCTAATCTCTTTTCAGAAAATTTAAAATTACGTCTTAAAAGACCCTTTATCGCACCTTTAGATCTAAATTGAAAAATTCAAGAAAAAAAACTTTTTTAAGAGAAAAAGAGAGAGAGAGAGAGGGAAGGAGAGAACATGAAAGCAAGAGAGATTAGTTATACACGTCGCAAGCAGTTATGCAGCCGGGTCACGGCAGGTCGTCGTCGAACAGAATCGATATCCCCTGTGTGTGCCGAGTGAAAATAATAAATGCTCCTTTCCTTCTGCTTTCATTCCTCTCCTTTCATCTCATTTTCTATCGCGGAAAGAAGGTAAATCGTAACAGCTTTAACGTCACAAAACTATCAAGCACTTAAATTCGAACTTTGGTTTTTAAGAACTTGGAGCTCTGATTAACATTATTTAATTTTTTCCTAATTATCCTTAATGACAGCATAAAATGTTACAGCACGAAACTATCGTTTTCAAACGTATAAATCAGAAATATTTACAATAAATATGTTTGCGAACAACTTCAATCACTTTGAAAATATTCTTTTTTTAAAAAAATTCTGGAAAATATATAATAATATAATAAATAATAATAATAATAAGAAATAATAATATTTTAATTGATTTTTTCCCTCAATTAAGTTTTAATATAAAGATGGATTAAATATTCTTTCACCCAATTACAAAATATCTTGTTAATTAACCATTAGTAATACGCGGCATCAAATTAGTCATTTTAATAGCTTTGAAGTCAAAATAGTATCGGTGTGTATAAACGTTTAACGATTTATCAATATAACGAAATAATATCTGTTTCTCTTGGCTCTGCTCCACACTCCTCCTTGATTCCATTTGATAAGCCACTTATCGCAACTAAATTGGTATTTTAATGGCCGCCGAGCTCGATACCGGTTATTAATTAAATGTTAAATGTTCACGGGGGGGGGGGCTTTGTCAGAATTATATTATTTATATGAAATGCATTATTTAACTTTGACCTTTATTTCGAGGTACCTCAAACGAACAAAGTAAAAGCGTGTAAGCGAGTGCTGTGTTTGGAAGGGCTAATAGCTTTCTTTTAATAATATTACAAGTGTGTTAGAGAAGTGGGGGCGAGAAAGAATCTTGCACGCAATGAACGGGTCTAACCCGCTACCGTCGCAGTCGACGGTTAACGTTCGGACGCTTCGTTTGTTACTATTGCGCGTAATCGTAACAAGTTTCGTGTCGCGGAAACAGGATTAGAGTAAAATGCAACAAAATGCAAACAAGTTTCACTGGGTTGTTTGAAAAGTTCATAGCGTTTTCCAATAACCATCATCGAGCCGCGAGACGTTACAAAGCTATCGAAAACATATGAAAAACAGCATCGTGTATGAGCATTTACAAAAACTAAATTATGTGAGTATGATGCGATAGATTTTTATTAATATAATTTTATTTTATAAAAAAAATCGCTACGTACTTCTCTTCAAACAATTCAATAATTTAATTTTATTAAATTTTTTTAAATCAATTAAATTGTAAAGTAATAGAGTGTAAATTGTGTAAAAACGAGAAGAGCAACTTGCAAGAGAAAGGAAGAGGAATTGAGTAATCTCGGTTGATTAATAGAATGTGCAACTCGATGAACAATTACAATAGCGGTAGACGTGATAAAGAAAATAAATGTTCCTTAAAGTGTCTAGTGGAGTTTGATAAAGTTTTAATTGATAAATCGATAAAATACTTTTTTTAGAATCTTGTTTACGATGGTTACATAATATCCGTTTAAATTAAACCATATAAAAAGTTCTTGTATAAAAACATTTCTCATAAAAAAAATTTGTCGCTATTTTTCCAAATTTTAATACAAAGATTACCGCGAAATTGTCATGCGTGTCTAGACTCAAAAAAAAAAGCTTAAAAATTGCTGAGAGAAAGAAATTTCTCGGAGAGAAAGAGAGAGAGAAGATTTTTCTTTGACAATTTTCTCAAAGAGGAAATCACGTAATCGATTTCCGCCGATTTCTGTATACGCGCAATTAGCTGTGTCTTTTGGTGATTCAGGTGTGTTTCGTGACTGTGGTTTAGAACCAGAACCTCAGAATAGCGATCGTCGATCGATTAACCGCAACATGCTAATCTCACCGTGTGTTGAATGCCACTGATTAATTTTCACTTGCGCGCAAACATTGAAAAACTGATTGGTTCAAATAACGGAGAAACTTTAGAAAACAATCTGTGATTTTTTTCCGAATATTACTTTACGTCTTGTAAAACTTAATTAATTGATTGATTTATAAAATTTGTCAAAAAAGAGAGTAAAAAATGTAATAAAATATTGAACACCGTTAAAGTAACATATTGTCTTAAAGGATATATTTACATACGCGAGAAATAAATAAACTTCGCGGTTTTTATTATGCGGAAGAAAAATCCATGGTAAGAGTAATTTTATTACGCGCTCGCTGAGAATTACTTAACAGGATATATGAAAAAAAAAAACAATGTTGTTTATTTATAAACTTTAAAAATAAAAGTTCAAGATTTCTTTCATTTTTTTCTTTAGTAATCGTTTGCCAGATTAATTTTATACTTATAAAATATTATAAAATATCGATTCCGCATTTTCTAAAGAATATCCGCTTTGATAATAAGTTAAAAAATTAGAAATGCATGTGTATTGAAGGATTATATAATTATATTATCTATATTTATATTGTTGTGCGCGTGTATATATATTTACTTTAAAAGTGAATAGATATAAGTAAGTTGAAATAAAAATCGTTCTTTGTGTTTGAGAATCGTTCTCAAGTCTGACGACTAATCGATATCATTCCGACCACTACTCGTATACGGGCGGGCGTCGCGGCGTGTTTTCGAACGCGTGACGCGTTCTATGATCATAAAAAATAGGATGTTTTCACACGGCGAGGATTTCAGAAAATAAACCCCCCCTCCCCCCCAGATCGCGGTGCCGGGAAAGAGTCTCGGAAAACCATCTACTTGGAAGAGGTGCACATGCCTAGTTTATTTGGACTTTTGCGTCCTGTTCGCCTACTTCAAAGCTACGCGAATGTTTGCTGTTTCCTGCCGACGCGCGAGCCAGAGAGAGTTTTGGATATTACATATTCGAATCAATTTTTATCCGAATAAAATTCGTTTGTTATATCAAGGAAAAAGAAAGATAGGCTCAAGTGTTTGTTTCAAAATGTGTGTAAATAGGTTTTTATGAAAGTTCTGGCTTCTTCTCTTCTTGCCTTTTTGGAGCGGAAGCTTGTGATGCATCGTCGAGTCATGGTCGAGTCATGGTCGAGTCAGTTTAATGCGTTTTGCCTGTCTTCGGGGATGGAACTTCGATTCTAGCACATATCCAGCGAAATATTAAAAATAACGCTTTGCGTTGACTTTCCGGAACAGCGTCTTCTAATTTTGTTACCTTCAGTTGTTTGGATATTGAGAGAAGTATTGTAGAGAAAAATTAACTATTATGAGAAAAATGTTCTGCGGATTATATTATCTTGTTTTCACGTATTCACACGACAGTTGAAGGTTCCTACAGCTTCACCTCGTATATCGTTTATATGACCGTCCTAACGCGATGAATGTTTTCTTGACTTCCCCCATGCCGTATTGATTAGGTACCGATCAGTTAAATTCAAATATTGTATACAGCAAAACATCTCTGAAAAGGTAGAGATAACGCTCGAAGAAGTCGAAGAGAGATCTCCGGCGAATGTCGACGCGAACGGATCGAAACGAGAGATAGGTGCGCGGAGAATTGTTTGTGCATTTATTTTGTAATTATACTTATCTCTCTTTATTAACTAATAATTGACTAATATTTATTTATTGAAAATAACAATCCTTACACATAAATTCCTACAGTATCAACCAAGTATCTTAGCAGTTGAATCGGAGTAAAACATCTCGCACGGAAAGCGAAGAGAGTTCTAGATTCAGAACTCCCGGGCGAGATATATATATATATATATATTTTTTTTTTCTTACAAAAATGTTCTCTAATGTAATTAATACGTACTGAACGCGTAAAGGTTCCGGTGTGTTTTAATTGAAATAAAAAAAATCGCGGTATATATCGCCGGTGTGTGTGTGTGTTACCGCACTCCGGTGCCGCTCTTGCCTTCCGTACTCCCCGTTTCTCGCAGAGAAAATACGGTCTTTTGTTTGAATAAAGAAAAGCAATCTGAAATAGGAGAAAAACGCGAAACGGTGTATTCTTTTTTTTTTTTTTTTTTTGCACAGGTCAAAAGAGAAAAAAAAACTCTTGCAGATCCTTTGTCCCGCGTTTATAGCCTTTCTACCGTGCGTACGTTTACGATCCTCGCCCGTAAAAGCCTAAGGAACGTTCGTTCGTCTCCTTCCATCCCCGTGAGTCATTCGCAATTCCACACGGAGAAAGATGGAGGTGAGGCATACACCCTCGTTTCGTCTTGATGAACGTTTCGATCTTCAAAGGTTTCTTTCGGTTCGACAAATTCGTGTGTGTATGTGTGTGTACATCTCTCTCTTTCTTTCTCTCTACCTCCTCCTCTTTTTCATTTTCTATTGGAAAAAATACACGTCTGCAGAATTTTTAGAGAAATTCCCATTGATCATATCTTAGAGAGATTATTTAGTTTCACACATTCCAATGATTCTCAAATCTTCGTGGACCGACTTCAAAAATGTCTACTAGTTGGTTATCTACTAGACTTGGTTTTTGTAAAACTCACACGACTTTGCAATCAAGTATCTTCGCGAAAATTCAATATTTTTTTTCAATGTTTTTTATTTTCTTTGAATCAAAAGTTTGAACGATTCTGCGTCGATAAAAAAAAAAAAAAACAAATTGAAAACATCTCTAGCAGTTTTGAAGATATAGCGTCCAAAAAACTAATACTGGAGACACTGGTTTGAAACTTTGGATGGGTCTGGGAGACCCAGTCTGTCTCCGAAGAGTCAACCACGTTGACTGTCACGCAAGCTTTATGTGGTTTTTGCTTTGGGGACCATAATAGAATGTTCATATTTCTAAGTATATAATGATAATTTTTATAAAAAATATAAATAAAACTTTTTTAATAGAATAGCGTACCTTTTTAGTTCACAATGTTCTCTTAGTTATTTACGTTGCTCAAAAGTATTAATTGACGATATTCGTCTTATTTTAATCATTCTGAAATATGTAGTAGCGTCGGTCACGGATGACTAGCAGTGGCAGTTAACGTGTCAATAATTTGCACGGTATTATGTGAGATTGTGTATATATTTAAAAAAATGCATTTGATTTTTTACGTTTAGTAGATGTAATGCCGCGCGCTTGATAGAGTTTGCGTAAAATAAATTAATTAAAGACATACAAATGTGTGCGAACCGGCGGTTAAGAAAGGCGACGAAAATTGTCGTAACGTCGCGTCGCAGCGGCGCCCGACATTCTGAATCATCAATGGTTCTGACTTCTTTCCAAGTACGAAATCAATATCGTCCCCGTCTGTTGAAGACGACGCTATTGTGATCGAATACAATATACGTTTTCAGAAACTATTTTAAAAGATAAAACGTCTCCGAGAAATAAAGATAGAAATACGTATATTCAGGCGGTTGTGGAAAAAAATTGCTTCGTAATAATCGTAATATTACATCTCACGTCTTGTGCGTTGCAGACGCGTACTTTCATTGTGTAATTTGTTTCTTAGATATTTTTTATTAAATAAAACAAAATAAACATTATTTTAATTGATATGTTCGCACTAACATGTGTTAACTATTTTTTCGGAAAAAATAGAGGGTGCCGGGCGGAGGGGGCGTGATTGTGGGGGGTGGCGGGGGATCGGCCACCCCCCAAGGGGCGCAGCACGGTAACAGTCACAATTTGGTGTACCGCGTAGTGGGCTCGCGTGGACACCCCGGTAGCCACCATCCGCACGTGAAGAAATCTGACAGTTCTCAACAGACCGAGAGTTCGGCCTTCAAGCATCAGCAGCAGCAGCAGCAGCAGCAGCAGCAGCAACAGCAGCAGCAACAACAAGGCTCGAACGGTTCCAGCTCCAACAGCCAACAATGGAAGAAGTACATAGAAGCGGGCGCCGCGAGGGAGAGAGACAAGGAGGGCGCGCCCCCCAGCCCTAGTCCCTCCAGAAGGTCGCAGGTGAGATTCTCTTTGTGTGTGCATGTAGTTTAGTTCTCTAAATTAAAATTAAAACTCGTATCACAACTTTCATCTTATGATCAGAATATAATAAAATATTCACTTGTACTTATATAACTATTGTAATATCACGATATTTTTTAATAAATCACCGGATGTAATGTTAGTGCTGATTGAACAACAAAATTCGGTACGTACGTAGGATAAACATCGGAAACAGGCCATGGCCGAATATGCGAATGGCGAGAAACCACAGAAAGTTTCGTCGAGCACCTCGACCAGTAGTAGCAGCAAGGTCCGCGGGGTGCCACAAAGTTTCGGCTACGTTAAAAGACATAGTGCGGGCACTACTCCAAGTCCTAACGGCATTCAAAATGGCAGCAAGGACGCGACCAGGACGGCTCAAGTTAGCGCTGTGCCAAGAACTAAGGTAGCGCAAAATTTCTACATAAAGATTTAATAGATCATACATCGATTTTTTTAGTACTTGGAAATTTTTTTGTATAAAAGAAAAAATAATAATGTACAATTAAGCATCAGGGTTCGATACGAGTTCAATATACCGGATGTGCATGCGTGCAAATATATTTTTTAAACGTGTGAATTAATACACGTAATTTGAAGTAAATTCAATTTGAAAATTCATCTATAGAATGCTTGGTTTGCGCGTCACATTTAGATAAAAAATATCTAATTTACCCTTCCCTATAAAGATTAAAAAAGACATCTTGGTCAGGAATCCAACCGAGATCTCAAAGGAAAATTATATATACATATATTTAAAATTTTGGAATTTTTATCTTGGGTACAGGTCAAAGTGTCTGGTGGTACACAGACGTGTACTACGGAGCTGCAGGCAAACTCTTCGGGGTCCGGTCAAGGTCATCACTACAAGAGCTACAGTCTCACCGGTCCCAGCGCAAGTCAGCTGTCGCAGTCGGTCCGGGACCGTTTGATGTTGGGCTCTCAGAGTCTGCCGAAACCCGGGAGTCCGGAATTTACTGCTCTTTTCTCCGCCCATCATCGCGAGAGAGGAGCTGGCGTTGGACCGACAAGCGCGTCATTTTCCCCACGAGTGTTGAAACCATCTGACGGCAGTCTCAGCGACACGTGTAGCAATTATGCTGCGCCTGATCTTCAGGGCTACTACGGCACACCCAACAGTCCCTACACCACGTCATGGATGAGACACAGCAACACTTACACACCCAGTGGACGCTCTCAAGGTCTGATACAAACTTTTTATTTTATTTTATCTTTGTTTCGAACTTGTTATTTGCGTTTATTTCGAAACCCATAATAATTGTTTTAGGGATGGGGTTGTGCGAGGCCGACAGTGTGGAATCATTAGGATCGCATCGCGCCAGTTTGACACACGCTCGTCTCCTTATGCATCAGAGGGAGTCAACGGGATCACCAGCGCCACCCAGACTGAACAGAAGCAACTCCATCAGGTGAGGAATTCATTTGTGCACTTTACTTTAATTTTTCTGAACTATACTTACACAAAAGAAACTCTTTGGATCTCATTGTGCACGATATGTCATATGTGTTATATTGTATAATAATAGTATTTTAAAATATAATATAGTTTTTTTCATAGTGTGTATGTGCATAAATGTATAACATTCGAGTAGTCCGACTACTGATTTTGGTAATCATGATTCGATTGCAAACAACAACGTTTTAGTATAGTTGCATGCTTATAGATGATGCAAATGTCTTCGGCATTTGTTCTTTCGATCGACGAGCGGTACTTCTCTATCTTTTTTCCGGCTGTCTCTCCTCTCTTCCTCTCATTCTTTCAACTAAATCAAAATAACGCAGGACAATTTGATTGATCGTTCTAGCCATCTGCGGGACAGGACATTTCCAAGGTATTGCGAAAGTACACACTCGGCGAGCCTGTTTTCCACACGCATAAGTATCAAACAACAACAATTGTATACACACATACGTAACACACTCGAGACTCGATCTCGCACGTATTCACAAGCATTCCTTTAAACCTCGATTAAAAAATTGGCTTCAGTGAGATCCTTTGCAATTCGATAGAAGAAAAAGAAAACAGTTTTTTGTCAAAGTCTTTTCTCGAGTTTTCCAAACCGGAAAATCCTGGGAAGATTCTGAGAGGTTTACAGGACTCCACATACACAATATGCAAATATTATATATAGTTCACCGAGTGTGCGTCTTCGATATATATATATTGTGTTGATCGTTATTCATGCAAGTAGATTCGACATTGCCTATTGTGCCAAAGTTCGTCGTTCGATCGTGTTTGCTTGCGCAGCTTGCATGCATATGCCGCGGTGTTTCATCGATATTTCGAACAGAGTAATCGAGAACCATGGATCCGCTCGTTCTGGCGCTGCATCATCGCTACGAAAATATCATTTAAACTCTCTTGGATGTGAATTTGCTCGGTTGGATTTGACGAACAATATCTTGCGAACATAAAACATGATGATAAATTCGAGCCGCGGATTGACAGAACGCGCGATCGATAGCTCTCGTTCGATTGCCACAGAATCAAGTTGCGCCGCGAACCATCTCGAAGTGGTCCTCGACTTCCTGCCGAGTGGAAGTAAGCTTATCTTTTAATTAGAAGTCTCTTCTGGAAACGGTTAATTGCGCGCGCACTTGACAGGTAGACAAGCATGTCTTCGTTGCCGGGGCACTAACTGAAACACTCGAAGTTCTTTCGACTCGAGTAACTGGTTCAAGCGACTCGCGACTGGCGCGAGTTCTTCATTTTTCTTGAAAATATTGTTACCAAAACCTTTGTCACCAACATAAAAATTATTCTCTCTCTCTCTCTTTCTCTCTTTTTTTAATTATGGAAATAATGTTACACTTCTCTGCGGAAACAATATATGAAGTCTAAGTATAATTTAGGTTTGAATGTGAAAAACGAGAACATGCTTGTCTCACAAAGTAGCATTGGAAAACAAAAGCATTGGATCTTCAATAATAGTTACAATAGTTGCTGTTTAAAGTGTATACAACCCCAAAATGAAAGCTGACAATATTGTACGTGCGCGTAAAAAATTAATGTAACTACAAGTTTGTATTTATGCAATGGATTCTTTTCATGTGAAAGTTAATTTATAAAGTCGTAAACTTACAACAAAATCATTTGTGCAATAGATTCTCTTTTGAATTATAGTTACAATACTTTTCATCAAACACTTGAATGTTGTCAGAAGAGCGAAGACACGATGCTGCGGAAGAATCGGAAACATAAAAAGTCCGCCAAGTATTGACTCTTCGATTCTCGATAATATCGAGTGATAAAAGACACACGCTTTCACGATATATAATGAGTATTTTCGACGTTGTTTTTAATAGTTCAAGTTTGATGCCGAGTGTGTGTTGACATCGTATTTCACAGGTTGAGAGAAAAGTGATTCTGTCGGAATCCGAGCTTATCGTTTAGAAACGTCTTCAGAGAGAAAGAGAGAGAGAGAGAGAGAGAGAGAGAACACTTTGCGCTTGTGTTTTCACAGATCCACCAAGAGCGAGAAGATGTATCCGTCGATGCTGGCGCGCGGTAGCGGCACTTCGTCCTCGGTCGGTGAAGAAGTCGGAATCGGAATGGGAGTTGGAGTCGAACCGTATTACAGCGTTCCTGTGGGATCGGCGGGATGCACTGGGCAGCACTGGTCCCAGCCAACGTCACCGACGCCCACGCACACATCGCGACAACCACCTAATCTGTATCAGCACGTGCACAAGGACGATGACAGTGAGTGTCTCTCTTCTTTGTCAAAATAAAGAATTTTATTTCGATGTAATACACGTTGTGTTGACGTAATAAAGTTGCCGTCTATTGCCACGACTCTTCCATTGGTCATAAAAAAACATTTCTTACGAATATCAAAACTCAAACTTTTTGAAAACACATGTATATTTATTTATTTTTAAAAAATTTGACAAACTGAATTAAAAACATCTATTGATATTAAAACAATCTATTGATTCTCCTTTACGGACGGATCTTAAAAATGATCTACTGGGTCTGGTGAGATCCACGCGATTTTAAAATCGAATATCTCTGCAAAACATCAATATTTTTTCAATTTTGTTTTTTTGAATCAAAAATCTGAACAACTTTTTGCGTCGATAAAAAAATAAAAAAATAAAAAAGTAATAGTATTTTTTTGAAAATGTGTTTTAAAAAAAGCTAATTTTTACTAGAAATGCCGATGCGCAATTTTTGAGTGGGTTTGAGAAACAATGTCTGTCCGTGAAAGGTTAAACTTGAATTTTTAGAATTAAGTATTACTATTGTGGCATATGTGTAATAGTAAATCACACACACAATTTTACGTTTTTTGTTTCACAGTTCATGGTTCTTCGGTGTCTCTCGTATCTACTACGAGCAGCCTTTACAGCTCGGCCGAAGAAAAGCAGGCACACGAATTGAGAAAATTGCGTCGTGAACTATTGGACGCTCAGGAAAAGGTGCATTCGTTGACCAGTCAGCTTTCTACAAATGTGAGTAACATGTAATCTTTCTGTTTGTTTAGTTAAACGTTAATCAATGAATTGCGCATTTTACGTTGCATTGAAATTGTTCTGTTGTTATTTACGACGAGATATCGTTTGATATCTGCGGCGCACAACAACAATTAGCTCAAAACGATATTACCATAATTGCTAATAACGCGACTAGTTAACGCGATCTGATCTATCTATACAGTCGCGGGAGCGGGACGCGATGATGCAGTTAGTCGCGTGGAAACGGAACAAATTGGCGCAGATGATCGGTCGTAATTAATCGACAATTAGTGGGGCCCCGCGAGCCAGTAGTCTGTAATGACTTTGAATTCTCCCGGGGACCTGTTGCGACGGTCCACATATCACGCAATCGTATATCCAGCTCTCATATCAAATCCATTTGCCGAGAGTAGATGTCGTAAAGAGATATGTCATAAAAGTACTCTTGAATTTTTTTACGACACAACTAATGGCAATAAAAAAAACGTGACACAATTTATGCGTACATTATATAATATTTATTAACGCACTTATTTATTAAATGATATAAAGATTGTAAAAGTTTCCTCTCTTTTTTATGATTGAACTTAAAAAAAAAAAAAAAAAAAAACACACGGATGTCTCTGTCGTACGTACAGAAACATGGCTGGGCAAAAACAATATAACAATAAAGGAATAGAAAAGGCTCTATAGAAAGATCAAAAGGATGTGATCTAATGGCCAATAAGAGCCTAAACACGGATGTTAGTGTGTGAAAAAGAATTTATTATTAGAAAATACACACACTAACATGGCCATTAAATCACATTCTTTTGAACAATATAACAGTTGTATATACTCATAAATAATAAATAACAAATAAATATTTATATCCCTTTGTAGTCAGACACGGGTTTCCCAGACCCACTCAGAAATTGCGCATCGGGGTTACTGGGAAAAATTAGTTTTCTTTTAACGCTTATATCTTCAAAAGTATCTTCAAAACTACTAGAAATTTTTTCAATTTTGTTTTTTTTTTATTGACGCAGAAGTGTTCGAACTTTCGATTCAATGAAAAGAAATTGGAAAAATATATTGATTTTTTGCGTAGATATTCGATCTTACAGTCGCGTGGATCTTATGGATCCGGTCTGACTAACTTGTAGGTCATTGTTGAAGTTTGACCAGGAATGTTTGAAGGAATGTTCGAGCAATCGTCGAAAGAGAAAAATATGCGACGAACAAACGCTCGAAAAAAAAAAACCGGATACGCCGTTAATTGATGAGAATGCAGGTATCCGTTTCAAAAAGCGCGCCGATTCGGTCCCCCGATGCACCTGCAGCCGAATGGCTGCGGGACCACTACGCTTCTACTACGTTCTCACAGCTCGCTTGCCAATGAAAAGAGGGGGGGGGGACAAGCGTCTCTGGGCCCTGTTGTACGAGCGAGCGTGGATCGGACTTCATGCGTGCGCGCTCAGTTGGCGTTGAGATGCGTAGTGTGGTGTAGTGTTTTCGTGTTCTGTGCACACACACGCGTTTTGTGCGTGTGTCTCTGGTGTGCGTGAGTGCGTGTATCCCGATCGTAATCTATCTATCGTAATTCGGTTTTTTTCGCGATCGAGATCGATGTGACAGTGCGATTCTCACGTCGGAAGATCATCGTGTGCCTTCATCCAGGCGCCTGGTTTTTCATCCAGGGAAAATGCATCGAATTGGTTATACGTATACATAACGGAATCGTGTGTACGAATCTATTTTGCGTATTTTATTTTTGTTGTTGTGTTGAATGCGTTGCACGATGCATTGCAGGTCACCCCTCTAATACGTTATCGCATTATCGATAAGCTCACAGAGCAACATGTGTGTACGAAGATCTTCTCGCGTGTTCTTATCTCGTTTTAGTTTTTTAAACAGATACGAAAACTCCGATAGAGACGCGTGTATTACTTGTTATGTCGGAAGCTATTGCGAAATTAAAGTAGCTTATGTAAGTTTTAGTATAATATATGTATATTAGTGATAAGATAACGAATTACGTTGCAAGTAAAATTCTCTTCTTCGAGCGACTTTCATCCATTGCGCGATACTTTATTATTGATAGTCCGCGCTAATCCTAAGAACTATGTGACATGTTACGGCAGCAATAATTTTTCTTTTGCTGATCGCGATAGTAGATTTAATTGCAACAACAGCTCGTTTGTAAAATAAACAACAGTTATGTCAAATTGTAATTTTAATTTACAAGAAAAATTCTATTATAAACGTTTCATTTTTTTTTTTACGTGATTACTTTACGTGCTTTGTATAAGTGGCTTTTAATTTATTTCCGATGATTGATGCTTTTTAATTGATTTAAAAAAAAATTTCAAGCTTGAAGAAATTCGAAGAGATCAAGAAAGTGAATATTTCTCGAGATATGCGGTGGCAATTTTTAACAACTGTCTTCCCCCCTACATCTCGATTTAATTCAATGTACGATTCAATGCAAGACGACGATTCGTGGTACTTCCGAGATGGAAAGCGTTTATATATATTCAGTTTTCACTTGAACGGCGCATCACACGGGTTTGATGTGTGCGGCCCGCGAGATCCCGCGCGCGCGCGTTACATTAGACACCGCGGTGTGCGCGATTCGTCTCGCTTGGATATCGCGATCCTCTCTCTAAGTATGCCGCATTTCTCTCCGCGTTACCCTTACAACACGGTAACCTCTTTCGTTCCTTGAGAAAAGATAGATAGTTCGCGCGCGAGGATATATCGAGAGTGCGAACTATAATGGAAAATTTTATATATTCGTTCACGTAGAAAATTCTTTACCGCAAAAGATCGAACGGCGCGGCGTCTTCCGCGTCCTTCTCGTAATTTCACTTTTTTGTTCTTTGATAAAAAAAAAAAAAAAAAAGGACACTTTTCGTGTTACTATTGATTGTAAACATAAAGAGACGCCACTTGAGAATAGATAAATTATTTTGAAGTAGCTCTAGAGACGAATATTTCAAAAAACAGACCTACGGATGAATGCAGGCCACGACCCGTAGCAAACATTCTCATTGTTACGTTTTTGTAAAGAAATTCTTTCCCCCTGTGGGTTTGGTGAAGAAAAACCTTGTAAAGGTATTTTCTACGTAAAATAGTTTTGAAAAAGAAATTTCCTCGTACATGGAACCTTTTTGGAAGAAACAAATTTGCACACGGAAACGAATACTCGCGCGCAATATTTATCGCGTTTTCACGTTTCGTATCGTAACGTACAATCGATACGTAAAATTGACGGTACTTGTTGCGCGTGTTTCGCAAATAAAACCTCTCAACAGGTTTCTTTTGACATTTTGCGCCACACGCGTCTATTAATTATTGCCGATACAAACGTCGCATCAAACGCGACGTTTTTTTCTTTCTCTATCCACCTCCCGTTCTCTCGGATAATAAAGAAACTTTTCGTCTAAGTTCACGTTTATCGCACGCTCTTGAATGCGCTATGTGCCGTGTATGGCAGAGAAACAGACACACACGGAATCCTCTAGTCGTCGTCATTTCTAGTTCCTAGTTGCGGAGAGTTTTGTGCGGTCGCCCGACTGCGCGTCGCGCATTCCCCGACATCGTCGCCCCGTGTTGTCGTCTCATCACGCGCTATTCTTCTTCGTTTTTCTCTTTTTTTCGTTTCTCCGTACATACACACATCACTCCCTCAATCCCTGAAGAAATCTCAAACGTCGCACCCGTATATAGTTACTGACACCCTATATATGGTGTAGTTTGAAGATACGTGTATCTCTCGATCTTTTTTGGATGTAGGCGTTCCGAGAGACTACCATTTTGCGGTAGTTATCTCTCTTCTTCCTAAGAAAGATTTTGTTTTCATTTACTTTGTAATTGGGCCTACTTTCGGAACCGCCAAAAAAGGAACCTGCAAGTATAAACCTGACGTTACGGCGGATCCTTTTTTTCTCAACAGAGTCTCGAAGCTATAATGTATATAATATATATATATAGTATATATATATATATATACTTATTTATATAAAATTACAAAATCATTTAATCTGTATACATACATGCACATTACGTATGTGTATAATCGTGATATCGTCACTCTAATTGTACGTTTAATTTTGCTCGTAGAACACACAAATCGCTGCGGGAAGCTTGACGAAGCGGAAAATCCAAAGCGTTCGCTCTGTGAAATGCAATTCGATTCGTTTCCTGCCTATTCTTTCTTTTCTTGTCACTATTCCGCCTCCCGTTATCAATCAATCAATGATTAGTAAAAGTTTGTATCACCCCACGGTAAAAAAAAGACTATGTAAACAGACGAGCGCTGGTAACTTGTAAAAACGTGATAGATTATCTTCGATAGCAAGATGCTATCGAAGTTATTAAAATCGATAAAAATTGTTGGTGAAATAATCACACTATGTGAAATAAAAAACGATAAAAAGAGTAGATACGTATAATAACTATAACATTGAAATTGTTAATCACAATCGAATGACAAAAAAGGGGAGATATATGGGTGTATGTTTTGGTTATAAATATATTATTATATATTACATATGTATTTATTTATCAGTATATAAATGTAAATTATACTAAATATAAACAATATTTTAATTTTGTGTAATATATATATATATATATATTTATATATTATAAAAAATATATATAAATATACATGTATCTAAATATACATACATATATATTATATAAATAATTAATCAGCGCTTGTGAAATAGTCCTAGCTCCTATTCTGCGGATTAATTTGAATTCTCGAGCACGAATTTTGTCGTTGCGCGCCGGTGAGAATTTATAAAAGAGATTACGTGAATACAGAATAATAAAAAAAAAAAAAAAAAAGAAATTCGGCAAAAAAGAAGCAGCAGCTTTGAAAAGATGTGGCACAAAGTCGACGCTGATCCTTGCGGGACACATTGTATCAAAAAGTAAGACGTAAGGGGGAAGAGCCGGATAAATACCGCAAACGATGTGTGTGTGTGTGTCGTTTCTTTTATAAGCTCTCGGGGTTCGAATACATCTAAAATTCACGGCTCCCCCCGTCGTTCGACTTCGCGATTTTATGGTGCCCGGCAATCTATTTCGCTTTTTGTGTGGAAAAAAAAATGGGCAGAGAAGAGTTTTTGGAATATTTTTCTAGAAATGTGTGAATTGCGCGGGGGAGGGGGAGAGTTTTTGTCATTAATATAAATTAAGAAACTGTCGCGTTACATTATCGAGGCGCTGACGGCCGATTGACATCGGGGATCGCTGACAAACACCCAAAAGCGTGATACTCGCGCGATTCATGAACTTGGCACGAGAGACGGTATAGACTGAGGGCACGCGTGGGAGTTCCGTTAATCCACAGGACTCGTCGAGCGGCAGGAGCATTGGCGCAGTCGACCGTAAACTGCAATTATTATTCTCGGGATCTTCTCGCGAAACAATATCCGGTAGCAAGAACACACACACACACAACACTCTTTCTCTTTTTCTTTCTTTCTTCCTTTTGTGCGCACTGTGCGAAATTTTTACAGCTGTGTGTGCGTACAATCCTTTTATTCCAGAAAATGTTAATTTTTTTTTTTCCCGGAAGCTTTTTCTATTGTTTAATTCAAATCAGAGTATTTTAATGAGATATTAGAAGGCGAATGAGATAAGTGATTTATTTTACTTTGAATTAGTTATAAATGTTGGTTTAATAATAAAATTAACATAAATTTATTACGTAAATATGTTCTTTAATATTGTATACACATTTCGTAACATCGGCTTTCTTCTTTAAGAAATATCTAGCTGTCGTAACTTCAAAATAATTCGCCAATTCCAGATCCTACGCTACTGGACCCAAGGGTCTGGCCCGGATCCTGCAATCTCTTGTGAAGAGCGATATATACGAGTTCGCCTTTTATCGACATTTTTCCCTTGCGAGAACGAACAGAGTTCGAATTTCTTTAACACTCGGTCGAGTTACGTGTGTTTCTTCGAATATCTAAATTCGAAATCGATACCGACATCAATCATTAGTCTTCTTCAGCAGACTAATCAACCGGTCGAGTGTGCGTAAACCTGCGGCGGGGAATCCCGCTCGTGTTTTTCGCGAGAACTGCTCTATTTTAAACGCGATTTTATGTGAGCCAGTTAGAAGAAGAGACACGTCGACGACGACAACGACGACGACGACGACGTTTAAGGCGGTCAGTTAATGCTGGATATTAAGAGAAGAGACAAAAGGCGAAACAACAGCGCGACTTTTAATAAGCGAGACCGCGGGATTGGCTGGACAGTTGCCTTCAATCAAGTCCCGGGGTCTCTTCGTCTCCGTATCATCTATGCCTCCTGAGGCCTTTGGCCGTGCGCTCACACACACACTTATCGTGGCGTATCTATGCGTATCTGGCCCGTAACTTAAACCCACACCGCGAGTGAATCATTATCATAACACTATTTATTATCCACGTCCGTATCTTCGTTCCGATTCTGTCTTACGTCTACCTTGTTGTGTGATGAAGTGAATTTTTTTTCCATTCGATGAACTTTTGCCGCAAAAGTGTGTCGCGAAATAAATAAACTCAGTCTCAACGTGAGGGTTTCACGCGTGCGAAAGAAACGCGAATAGAACGAGGTTGTTTTTAAATCATGTTAAGTTCACGTGATGTGCGTGAAGCATGCACTGAATTTGCATTTAACGAGTGTACGTGCGGCACAGACGCAGTTTGTTGTTTAACATATATAGTAGTCGCAGTTCGTCGGTGACGCGCATTCCGATTTTTTTGCATTCCATTCCGTTGAAATCAATAATCGTTTTAATTTCCCAATCGGCCTTGGCTGAAGAATTTCAAATTCTCGAAGGCGGAAAAGAAAAAAAAAGAATAATAATACACGCAAGCGTTGCAATGTCGTCAAGTTAAGTCATCGATCAATCGAACGGACGCTTTCCTGGAAACGTAAAATATAATCGTTAATCGTCATCGCGATTGCGTCACGGTAGCAAACTCGTCATGCAAATTTCGCGCATTGAAATTTAATGACCGATGCGTATATATTGTCTTGAGGGAGATTATTGTGACCGCTTGTACGAAGTACGTGGAGCGATTGATAAGTGTTCGACGCATAGATAGCGAGAATAGTATCGCATCGCTGCTGTTGTTGACGAAGTTTCGTTCTTCGGGGAGAAAACAAATTGTAAAGCCATTTATCGATAACTTTGTTGTTGAAAATTTTCTTCTCACCGAGTCGATTTTTCAGATTCGAAAACAGGTGAAAATCGTCACGTCTGACGAACAAGGCGAACTTAAGAAGCAATTTAAAGAAGCAATTTAACTCGTAAATTTCGGCCATTGCAACAATTGAAGCGGCACATTGTCAAGGATCATTGAGATCGTACTACTTCTCGGCGAATTGTCACACAAACACTACGTGCGATAGTGAGCCAGCAATTTGACATTTGTTATTCCGAAATATGAAATTTATCAACAGTAGCAATATTGGCTGTCGCGCTACGCATCGTTTCGAACACTTAACAATTGCCTCACGAGATAAATAATCTCTCAGAAAATATTAGAATACTTAAATTTTATTGCATTTTTGTTAGATATTAGAATATTTGGATTTTTTTATTGTATCTGTGCGTTTTAGATATTTGATGCGCAAACTGTACACGGAAAAAAAAAATTGCTAGAATTGCAAGAAAAATTAGTTGCATTACATGGCCATAAAAAATTGGCTTAGTCTATTGAGATTTTTGTTTTTTGCCAACAAACTGTTTTGTTGATAAAACCAAAATTCAGTAGACTCAACAAATTTTTTTGCCGACCGTGTAACAGCAAATCATTTTTTTTTTTTTTTTTTTATCCGTGTAAATATTAAGAATCTTTTCAAACAGTAAATTATTCTTTCTCTGTAAAAAATGAATTTTCTATGTATATCTTGATGCGGTTGCCGTTATGTGGATGTTTACTTTGCATCAATTAAGTATAATCAATATAATTAGGCGGAAGAAGCAACATGTGAGGGGATAACGAAGGGGACACGCGCGAGTGATAAAACGTTGCTTGATGTACATATTTGATTGTGTGTTTTACTTTTTGGAATAGTGTTTTTGTTTGCTTTGTGGCGGATCGTTTAATGTCACGATTGTTTCGATTACAGTTGAAGAAGCGAAGAGGCGTGACTTTTCGATATGTCAATCAAGAAATTGAAAAAACAAGACGATACGAATAGCGGAGAATAGCGAGTTTCTTCACACGGATTTCGATTTGATAAATTCCGATCTGCTTAGAGCGCTGAAACCGAGAGAGAGAAAAAGAAAGAGAGATCGCGCGTCGCCTTGTCTATTTGTCGTTTTCTTGCCGCTTCGTAGCAACACACACACACATACACAGTGATAGCCGTATCTTGGCGTTTGATGGCGAAGCACGCCCCATGATTTATGAAGGCTGTTTTACTTTACGGGGTCTTGTGGAACAACGTCATCTCTTCTCTCATCGAGTTATGTAACGTTATAGAGTCGCGATTCCCGCGACGTATGTGTGTACGCTGTAATTATCTATAGAGCTCGAACGTAACGCGAAATCGTGCGTTAATAACACGCTCCTCCGCGCGTCTAACCCGCTCTATTTATTATCGATAATGAGTTGTGATAAAATTTCGCGATACACTCGCGAGATTGTTGATATAAATAGAAACAAAAAAAAAAAAAAAAATACATAGAGGGGAAGCGCATAACTATTATGTATGTATTGAAATATTAATTTCAATATTACGTCGTGACGTGTGTAAGAGAACTAATGAGACGTGACAAAAACGTAGGAAGAAAACAGTAGTATTGCAACGAGACGATGCGTGATGTATCCAAAAGATAGGTATTAATATTTATAAGACTGTCAGAGAAAGAGAGAGAATTGGCAAAAAAAAAAAAAGAAAGAAAGAGAAATGTATAGTTACGTGTTAGAAAGCGAATGCACCTGTGTCATGCGTGCGTGTGTGCACGCGTACGCGAAGACAAAGCCTTGTCGCGACCGTGGACGTCATCTTGCAGAAGAGAAGCACGAGGGGGAGGAAACTTCCTTCGAGCAAGCGTGTACGTGCCCGACTCTTTTATCTGTCTCTTTAACAACCGCCATCTTCCACTCGCTTTGCACTTCGCCCTTTTCCTCCGTTGTTCGTATTTTTGTCCCTTTATTTTCCCGTGGAAAGGAAACTCTTCGCGTGTATGCGCTCGCGAGAGAGAGAGGAGATATAAGTACATGGCATTTACGATTGCTAGCTATTAAAGTGAAGCGTAAAATCTTAGAAGGCGAAACGAGTTGCGCGTCGAGATAAGGAAGAAAAAAAAACAGAGAGAGAAAAGAAGAAAGAGAAGGGTGATGGCTTGATAACCGCTAATCGGACCGCGAAAAGTCGGACGATGGAACTTTTTTTTTTTTTTTTATACGCGAGCGACTTTTGCACACACGAATTGCATAATTGTTTGCAACATCGATATGTAAAACATATATAGGCATTCAATTGGGCTCGTAGGAGCGTGTAATAATACTTGCGCGCGCGCAGAGTGTGTGTGTGTGTAAGATTCCTTTCTCACAATTGAGTTTTAAACATGTGATTTACATTGTAAATCAAGGTGTTAAGTCACACACGACATGTGTATAATATTTCAGGGATTATATATTTCTAAATGTAATATTTTTCCTGTTTTCACGCGTTCCGATTTTTGTTCCGTGACACGGTCGGTTTCGCAATAGCGATCACGAAGAGAGCTCTCTTTTGCTCGTGGCACTCGAGCCGTGTCGACCTCGACAGGCGTTTTCCGACGAGGAGGAAGCCTTTACATCATCCGCGGGACATTTCGCGTCCGGTCGACAATTTTTTTTTTATTTTCGACGATATTCTTTTGCCGTGACGACTGAGAAAATCGCACTTTTTGGAAATAAACGATGAAATCAAGTAAAATATAATCAATGTTTTACGAATGTTAGTTTTATGTTGTCGCTTGGTGTGCGATTATTTCCTTTTTTAACTGTAATGATTTTATTTTTTAATCAACGACCGATTTATAACACCGCATTGCTATCGCGTGGGTCTCAGAGACCCGGTCTGACCAACTCGCAAGTCAATTTTGAAGTCTGACCACGAAGAGTTAACAACTCAGCACAGCAATGTTATATAAGAAGGCGATGGCACGGAAAGCCGGAGATTCCAGGTTCGACTCCTGGCCGAGAAGTTTTTTTCGCAATATTTTAAAAATTAGTTAGGGGGTATCCGGGGTCTCTCATATGTGAGATGCAAATCCAGCATCCCGTATGAATTTTAAGAATTGAGATTTTAATTCAAAAAAATACTCACTTGTAAAAATTTACAAGTTGAATTCGTTACTTGTGTATATATATATATACACACGTACAGTTTCCGCTCAACATCCTGGGAACGGCTCGTAAGGCCTTATATATTTCTTGGTATTAATTTCACGAGCCTTAAGTCATAATTGTGTATAAGAAAAATTTTATTTAGCTTAAAAGAAATATATTTTCTTCTCCGCAATTGGCTTCGCTTATAGAAAGTTTTTCTTTCGAACGTTTCTTACGACTGTTAAATCTCAATTAAATTAATATACGTAGGAAATAAATACACAAATTGCAATTAAACATATCTAATTATCTACATGCGGTCTACGCATGAGAGATATTACTGAATTTTAAATTTCAGACTTGCGAGCATAGTATCGATTAACATTTCCGCATTGCGTAGCTTTCTAGTTGCGACTCTAATCTCTGAATATCCGTGTGCTATCGTGTGCAATAATAATTATCGTTCGGTGCATGTTTAAAATATTTCAAAGCCAATTCGCCTGCAAACACACGTGGCATAGTATCAGCGTTCGCTCGCTTCCTCACCGGATGGTTTTAATTATCATCACGAGCGCTCACAGCTCGAGATGTTGTGCCAGAAGACTTTAATATCGCTCTGTAATTCATCACTCGTGATTAGTCACTATACGCGCTACATGATTCCGGGTCGATCTAGGTCATCATCAGTTCTTAATATAACGTCTGACTTAAGCCTGAAACGTATATATTTTTCTCTCGGCTAATAGCAAATTTATAATTCTTTAACGCACAATTGTCTTCTTCTATTTTTTTTGTTAACATTTCGCGTATCTGTGCGAAAAATTCAGTTGACGTAAAATTTTTACGCGCGAAATGAATGGCGCGAACACGCGATATTCCGATGATCGTTCTGTTGATGTTTGATCGGCTAGAACTCCGATTTGCTCGGGGCAGCAGGAAAACGGTTGCGTCATCAGCTCTCGAAACCCAATTGCGTTATCAATGCTGCTGTTACGCGACAGCTGCTGTTCTGCTAAACTCTGTAAGCTCCTCTCGCACATGTGATCTCCTTGAAACAGGAGCACGTAGTGCTCCAGTATTAGTTGATACTTCAAAGCGGTAACATCGATTGTCTATCGATTGTGTAATCTTTCGTTTTAACTTTATTAAATTCATTTTCAAGACAGCCGAAATAAACATAAAAATTATGAGAAAGTCGAAGAAGAAGGGACTTTTTATGTGAAGATCACAGGAGAAGAAAACTTGATAAGAAAATGCTTATATCTCGGCATCTATCTAAGAATTTCCTTCTTTCGTTTTGGACAATTAAAATATCTATTTTAACTACCGAATAAACGAAAATAAAAAAAAAATGGACTTATCAAGTTCTTTTCCTGGTGGTCTTTATACACATGACGAAGTATGTAATGGGGAAGATATCTAGTAAATTTTTTGTCACTTTTTTTCAAACTTTTACACAAAAGTAAAAAAAATGCAAATGCGAAAACGTATCAGAGGGACTAACCTCGCTCCTGATTGCGATGACTTCTTGCATTGTGTCTAGAAAACGCGAGTCCAAAGTAATTAATGAATTATTCATAACACAGGAATGTATCCCGCTTGCAGAAATGAAGGTTGTTTCGCTACAGTGGAAGACTATGTGATTTTTACCATCTTACGTTCTGTGTAATTGTTCAGATTTTCATGCGAGAATGTGCTTCAAGAAGTTTCGCGGAATCTCGAGGACTCCATTTGCGACGGATTTGCTGCGACGAACAAATGTGTATATGTGACATATGTGTGACGTATGACGAAACCCGCGATGACGATATTTATCTCGAAAATTATCATAAAATGTGAGTGGAATTGCATTTAAAAAAGAGACACTGATAAAACGGAAATTGAAGAAGAACGGTCTCGCACCGCTTAAGTGCGAGATATTAAACGAAAGCCGCGCGATGTAACGCAGCAAAATGTGATATTACGCGCTCGTTGCTAAAAAAAAAAAAAAAAAGAAGAAGAAGAAGAAAAAAGATAAATACATTTGCTCCCTGAATATAAAAAACAAAATGAGAAAAAATGAAGAGAAAATAACTTGAGAGAGTAGTAATCTCCGTTATTTTCTTCTCGCGACACGCGTGCGTCTTCGAAACGTGTTCATTATACGTATCTCCCGACACCTGTCGTAGGGATGATATCGGCGGAAACACGTTAAAAAACCAAAAAAACAAAAAAAAAAAACAAAAACAAAAAAACAAAAATGGACTTGAACGTGTGTTCACGCCGCGTTCATGACGGATACGCGACAATACGATCGCGCGGCCGGCCGCGTGCCGTCTACCGCTCCGACTCCGAGGAGTTGCTGAAGGAGACAGGTGGCCCGTACGCCGTGCCGTGCCTCTCAAATTTCCAAGTAGTCGCGGAAGACGCGCGGCAGGTGCCCAGATGGGCCGATATCGGCCGGAACCTGGCATTCGTCGAGAATTACGGCACTCTACGTGTCGCCAGGTCACGAGAGCTCGATGAACCGCGTAGGATAACGCTGAAGACGTTTTCCAGGCGGGATAAACTCAGCCCCGCCCCCGGCACGAAACACGTTTCGCAGAACGATGATCTTCAGCGTTTAAAGGAGAACAATGACAAAAACTGCAACGGGCACAAGAAGACTCGGCAGGCTGACATCAATTTCTGCAATCATTACGGATGGAGATCTGAAAGCTGCGCTCGTTACGGCTGCGATCAGCGGGTTTACGATACCGTGCCGTTGGAGGACGATCCGGCAACGTTCAAATCCATTTCCGTCGTTGACAGAACAACTCGGAAGAACGATTTCGCCGATATCGATAACAATCGATGCGACGTGTCGAAACAACTCGTAGAAGATGATGAGAATCTCAACAATTGTCTTAAGACTGAATCGAAAAACAATTACATTTCTAATAACGACAGTTCTTATTTATCATCGTTAAAAACTGATAAGAAAACGAGTTCCAAAGATTTGAAAAATGACCTCGTTAAGAGCTCGAAGAGCGCTACTATTTTCAAAATCTCCAAAAGTCAACAACCCGTTTATGCGGTTCCGCAAGTTTCCTCCAAACTCAAGCGCGAGCGTCGATTAACCGCGGTCGACGGAAACTACGTTCCGAGCGGAGATCTCTATCGCACCACGGCTAAGTACATCGAGGACATCAATCGAAATCTCGCGGAGATTGACAAGAGACATTACCAGGGCGTGAACAAAGAGAGTTCCGGGACTTACGGAGTGATCAATAAAATCGCCAAAGGTGAATTGTTGTTGCAAAGTCTATGCGGTTATGTCAGGAAGAGAGACATGGCGCCGATGCCGCCTATCACGACTGACATAGACGACGTCATTGAAGAAAAGAGCGAAAAAGAAATCAAGAAAGATGCCACGTACTTTCGCAGACCCAATTCCAAGGGTAGACTTCCGCCCAAGATTCTGCCGAGATCCTCGTCCATCGAGAACACATCCAGACACTCGACGGGATCCACCACCGCCTCCTCGAGCAAGTCTACCGAGTCTTTATACGCGATCAGCGAGTCCCTGACGGAGTTGCCAAAACTCGGTGATCCTCAGAAACACGTTCCACCGTGGAATAAAACGTTTCACGGGTGTGAATCGCAAAGAAACAATTCGCAGGAACAAACAAAGTCCGATATCAATGAGGACGTGATGAAGAGAATTAAATCGGTCAGTTCGATATCCAAAGACTCGTTGTCGTCCTCGACAGACGATGACATTTCCATTCCGAGAAATCGATTGTCGATCACCAGTGCGATTCGCAGGAATCGCTCTCGAGTCGATCAGACAAAGAAACCGTTGTTGAAGAAGGAACGAATGTCCAACGACGTATCGGAGAAGATATCTGATAAGTTGGAGCATGTGCGATCTTTAGAAACTCGATTGAAGGACCGTCAGTACGACACACTGCCCCCGAGAAGACTTAGAATCTCGTCGAAACCGCTTCACAAATCTAGCGAAGACGTGCTGGACAGAGAAAGTGTTATTTCTCGCGCGAACTCCATGCCGCAAAGATCCCGTTCAAGGAACAACAACGTCAGCCCTGAACAAAATACCGACGAAGACCTAGCGACAGTTCTACGAGGTCCTGTTTACAATATGGATGCTACCGAAGTGATTCTTAAAGGACATTTGGAACGATCGTCTGGTTTACAACTGCAAGACTTCTCTAAGACCAGACACAACTCCTTGAGTACCAAAGAATCGTGCGACAAGATCCATTCTACCAGTTTCGCCACTTTGCCGAGAAGAAGCAGTCTCACGAAGGATCAGCCTGACCCGGTCAGAAGATTTTCCGGCAACGGACCGATCTTGGAACCGTTGTACGAACACGCAGTCAGTGATCCCGTGAGACCACGGAATAATCAAAACGTGATACCTTGGTGGGAACTAGCCACCAGAAAGTATAGACATCGCAGCTGCCCGTCCTTGCAGGTAAATCGGATTAGAATTGGTGATTGATGTGAGATTGCGTCATGTAGGAAGTGTTTATTGTTCGTTTTATTTATTCGAGAACGGCGAGAAAAGGGTCTCGACTACCCACGATTATCTGAGATTTCGTGAATAAAACTTGCACAATGCTTACGCAACCGTCTAACATCAGAAGACTGTTGACTAATCAGTGAATTTTTTATTTCTCTATCCTATATATATATTTCATTCTTGTGCAATTCATTCTCTCTCGAGTGAGACTTTCAGCAACAGCTGATTAAAGCATTGATTTTAGCCGACATTACGTTACAGACATATGCCGTACTTTCTCCGATTCGGAACATCCAATAAATTCTCGCGATACAAACATTTCGTGCGTATTTTGTCGTCTCGTATAAAATCTTTTGATTTTATCTCATTTTTTTTTAATTCTTGCATATTTTTTTTCATATTTTATTTAATTCGCGCGCGCCAGAGGAACACACACAGAGCCGAGGGATATGTTTGAGTCATAATAGATGTTTGTTTTTTTTTCTCAAAGAGATTTCTCGAAGCGAGACAGTTAGAGAAACTCCAGTTTTACCGAAGAAATCTGAATCACGTTGAATCTTGACGAGTTTTCACGATATAACTCCTAGTTCTTTTTTTTTTTTTTGTTTTACTGCCAGATTGAAATATTCGAAAGGTCTACGTGCCACACGTGGCGAAAGAATGTGAAACCATTACTACGGGACTTGCGACAAGCTATCTCGTTCCTAGGGGTACATTTTCCTTTTCTCCGTGAAAAAGATTTATGCGTTTCAAGGGTGTACCTTCAACGGGAATCTCGTATGTAAACACGTGTCTTTTTCTTCTGTAGATTCTCTCGTGTCTCTTTCGAGGTCTCCAAAAGAATATTTTACATTAATATCCGCATTTCTGCTGCAACGTTTATTTTATAATTTTTATTTTTGTTTACAATTTTTATTTCTACACAAGTACAAGATGCAAACATATTATCAGCTCTGTGTGTGTGTATGTTCCTCTGGCGCGCGCGAATTAAATAAAAGATAAAAAAATATGCAAAAGTTAAAAAATGAAATAAAATCAAAAGATTTCACACGAGACGAAACTGTGATTATTGATGCAAGAAAGTTGCTTTTTGTTTCAGTTTAAAGAGAAAGCGAGTTTTTTTCTTATATCGGTTGAATTTTCGATTGATTTATTAAATATGACGCAAAAATAATATATCTTGTGAGATAATAAGAAAATGTTTTAGAAAGAAATTTGTTTTGTATATATTATATATATAGTAAACTATATCTTATATAGAGAAAATAAGACATAAGAGACTTATATAAACGTAATATGAAACATAAGAATGCAATTTGAAAAAAATCCTTGACATTGAGTTCTCGTGACGTTAATTATTACGTATTATTGCTTTGCCATCCTTTCTGCCGAGAGAGTAATTATACCGAGAAGGTACACACCGGGGTGATGGGAACAACGGGGATAACGTACATTGTAAACCTGGTATAATCCTTGAAGCGTTACGACTCGAGGTAACCGGGCTAGCTCTTCTCATGCTGCCGAAGTGAGAAATTTGATAATAAAACACCACAGGTTGCGTTTCTGCTTGACGAATTCGAGATAAAAAAAAAAAAAAAAAAAAAAAACGCATTCTGCGCAAAACGATCCCACAGTCTGAGAACTTTTTGTACAAACGTTCTCGGACTTAGCAGTTTTTGACAAAAAATCATTGTTGGTTTAATTATTTTTAAATATTATTGCAACAAATATAAGAGAAATTTTATAAATTAAACAATCGGTTTTTGCAAACTATGCATTTTGTACGTATGTAAAATTGCTTTCGTAATTTTTATTATCTCACGATGTATTTATTTTGAGTTTACACATGTATCAAGTTCATGTACATATAGTGAGACACTGCAAAATGATTATAAATCTTTATCCAAAGTGTAATATAAAAAATGTAAGTGTACAGAATTAATTTATCAATACTTATACAAGCTGCAAATAATATTTGAAAGTATCTATAGCAAGAAGCTGTTGAGCTACGCGGACCTTGACTTATCGCATCAACGACCTTCTAGGTCTTCTGACTATATCTTAAAGAGGGTATACATTTTTGTGACTATTTCATGTACAAAAAAAAAAAAAACCTGTTTCTCTGCTTTAGGTATTTCCTTTCTTATCTCTTTCTTCTTTCTTTTTTTTTTTACTATTCACACAAGATCACGATAAATACAATTAAGAAGTTTGAAAGAGAGATGATAATTGGGGATTTAAAATGTCAGCCGACCTGTTTGCTGCTTGCGGTGCGTTCTCGTCAAGATGCACCACAACACACTCGCTCGTTGTTTTTCCTAGAGAACAAGGCACGTCACTGTGTGCCGCGCTCGGTGCATTTCGCTCTTCAGCACGTGCGTTTTTGCCGCAGGCTTCCGGTCCAGTTTTTAGCGTCGTCCAGCCTCGGCTTGGCCGACACTCGGTTAAGACTCGATACACAATAAAGCGTGAAACCAAGACTTCTTTCAATGAGAGAGAGAGAGAGAGAGAGAGAGAAAGAGAGGAAACTTTTCTTCATTATCTATTAAGAAAACTTAACGTCGCGGAAACAAAGATATTACGTGTACTAAAAAACTGAAATTATGGCTGTTGCAAACAGCGAAACGAAATACTACTCCTTTTTTTGTGTCAAGAAGTTAATATCCATCAAAACTATGAAAATTACAAAGATTATATCCCGAGCGTACCTCGGATTGCGAATTTAAAAAAAAAAAAAACATTACATAAAAATGCTATTATTCTTAAGAATTTATTTTAAAAGGATTACTTGTGAGCACACAATATTTTTGTAAATATATTATTTATAAAAACATATGTACGCGCGTATAATATATATTTGCATTATTTATATTATTATATGTACGCGCGTGTGGCAACAACGTATAGTGTTAAAAATCGCGTGGTTTTTTTTAATTTCAGGCACACGTAGTCTCAGCTTTCGAGCAATCGTTGTCCAACATGACTCAAAGACTTCAACAACTCACAGCTACGGCTGAGAAAAAGGTACAAATGATTGAAAACTACACATTCAAATACAGAGATTTAATCATTTATCTGACTGATGTAAAAAAGACTTTTTAAAATTTTCATGTGTTGTATACTTTTGGATTTCATTGAGAGCTATAATAAAACTTACAAATACACTTGTGTGTCACATCGAGAATTTCGTCAAAAAAAAAAAAACAAATTTCTTAGGATTCCGAACTTCAAGAACTACGAGAGACAATCGAGAGGCTGCGCAAGCAGAGTGCTGAGGCCGGATTAAACAACGGTCCGGCCAATGGTCGGCGACATACCTTAGGCGATTCCGAATCCGCTACTACCGGTTGCACCGGCAGCAGCAGTAATCATCATCAGGGCGCGTCGATGGCTAGACAGTTGTCTGCGGACAGTGTAACGTCCTTGAATTCACTGAGCAGCGCTTGCTCGGCCAGCAGCAGTCATCACAAGAAAAAAGGCTGGCTGCGCAGCTCTTTTTCCAAGGCGTTCTCGAGATCGCGCAAGAACCGGCACGGCTCGGTATCCGATGCTGAGGATTGCAAGGATAGTCCCGGTGGCGACATGAGTGCTCCCAACAGTCCCAGACTCCCAACCGCGTCCAAACACGAGTCCGCGAGGGTTCAAGCCGCGAGAAGCAACGGACAAAAATCTCCGGATCACGAAAATCCTCTGTCGGGAAGTAAGAGCAGCTCAGCTTTGTACAAAAAGGAAGATGAGGATGTGGACGAGTTGAAGAAGCAATTAAGGGAAAAAGATCTGGTGCTAACGGATATTAGATTAGAAGCGTTATCTTCTGCTCATCAACTAGAATCTTTAAAGGACACGGTCATCAAGATGAGAGTGAGTAGTCACTTAATATTAAATAAATTGTTTCTTTATCATTTCTTTACGTTGTGTTAACTTGCGTTTCTCTTTCAGTACGAAATGTTGAATCTAAAGCAGAACAACGAACGTCTGCAGCGACTGGTGACCTCCAAGTCGCTCACTTCTTCACAGTCTTCTCTACCAAGCGACCCAGATCGACGTTTCAGCATGACTGAGGTGGCGTCAAGTGTCGCGGCACTGTCGAACGGTGACATTAGCTCCACGGCCGATCAACTAGAAGATCTCAATGTCGCGGTCGAACACACTGTGGTATCGTCTAGTACGACAACTTCGGAACCAGTGCTTGAGCAAGACACTGACGGCAAGAGAATCAACGTTGCTGTTTACCTCGGCAGTGAACGTAACTTCAACTACAATTTAGTTACTGGCAGTTCCGCCGACGGTACCATGGGCGAACCGCCTCACTGTGTGATCGCCAACGTTTGTATCAGCAACAAAACCAGTTGGGACGCGCTGGATTCTACGGTGAGACGTTGCTTCAAAGAATATGTCTCCCGGGTCGATCCCGTAACAAATCTGGGTCTTGGTGTTGAATGCGTTGCTGCATATCATCTCGGCGAGGCTTCTAGGTTGGTTCTCGTTTTTGTTTTTATTATTTATAATAAAAGTACTACTATAAGTAGTATACATTTTGAAAAAAAAAACCTATTTTTGTATTCGAAATGATTCGAAACACGATATTTCGAAACTAGTGAAACATCATTTGGATACGCATACACACACACACAAGTCAAATCTAAAATAGATTTTTTTCAGTCTTTTACTTTTATTATACGATGATTTTACTTTGTACTCTATAGGTGCACCACCGACTCACAGCATCCTGAACTATTACCCTGTGGCTATTTAGTCGGCCACGTGAAGACTATTTACTTGGTGCTATCAGGCTACTCCTGGCTGGCGGTGGACACTCTAATACCTCGCTCCATTGTTCAGCGACTGATCTCCCTCTTAACGGAACATCGCAGAGTAATTTTGTGCGGTCCAAGCGGTACGGGGAAGAGTTACTTAGCTGGAAAATTGGCGCAATCTTTGGTAGATGCTGATAATGACACGAAGGACGCCGCTGCCATCGCGACTTTCAATGTCGATCACAAATCTAGCAAAGAATTGCGTCAATATCTCGCTCACATCGCCGAAAGATGCGCTTCGAACGCCGCCGAACTACCGAGAGTGATTATTCTGGAAAACCTTCAACACGCGGCATCCTTGGGTGAACTCTTCAGCGGACTTTTGGGAACCAAGCACTCCGTGTGTCCTGCTATCATTGGGACCATGAGCCAAGCCACTTGCAGCACTACGAATTTGCAACTGCATCATAATTTCAGGTAAACACATATTTAAAAGATTTTGAAAATTCTCAGTAAATATTAACTACTAAAACAATTAAATTTTTAATTTAATTTAATTAATATTTCTATTACACTTTTCTTATTTGCTTTATTTGTTTTAACTCGGATGGTCAAAAAAAGTATACTATATATTAGATGGGTACTCTGCGCAAATCACATGGAGCCAGTGAAGGGATTTCTAGGACGTTATCTGAGAAGAAAATTATTGGAGCACGAATTGCGCGAGTGTGCCGGGACGAGGAACGCGGAAATGGCGGCGGTGGTCGAGTGGTTGCCGCGTGTGTGGTTGCATCTGAATAAGTTCCTAGAAACTCACAGTAGCTCCGATGTCACTATAGGTAAAATATATAATACATGATTGGAAAAGATGTTTTGTTTCTAATTTATTAAGTTTACACAATAACTTTAAATGTAATTTTTTAAGTACTTTATATTATGTATAATAAATATAATAAATAAATATATATATGTATACATATGCGCATGTGTATTTGTATATAGGACCACGTCTTTTCTTGTCTTGTCCGATGGAAGTAGCCGGTTCTCAAGTGTGGTTTACTGACTTGTGGAATTACTCGGTGATACCTTATTTGGTTGAGGCAGTCAGGGAAGGATTGACACTGTACGGAAGACGCGTGAGCGGAGATGGCAACAGTGAACCTACATGGGAAGATCCAGCGCAGTTTATCACATCCAGTTATCCGTGGTTGTCGACGCACGCCGTGCACGGTGGCAGCGACGCTCTACTTCGTCTCAGACCTGAAGATGTCGGTTACGACGTTGTTTCCAGCGGACACACTTCCGGCGTAGGTGCTTCTAGTGTCAAAAGTCTCGGAAGTACTCACAGCGATACCGAGGGAGATCCTTTAGTGAGTATTTAAAATTATTGAAATATTGCGCATATATCGATATTTAAAATGTTCTCGATATTATTATTTATTTTTGCAGCTTAACATGTTGATGAGATTACAAGAAGCGGCCAATTACTCGAGTCCACATAGCAACGACAGTGATTCGGTAACGTCTATGGACTCGTCACACACTCGCCACTCGGAAGATTTAAGCAGCTCGACGTCTTCATCAAGAGGAGTGGAATCGGCACTTTGAATTAGTAAAAAATATGAACGACCTCTCATCGCCGAAAGATCAATACATATACTTGCATCACCCGCTCAATAAATTAAAGATACTCAATAATTAAAGATACTAAAAATTAAGCAAATTCGAAATCATTTCGATCGCCGAATTCAGGGAAGAGAAAGAGCGCGAAAATTATTATTACTGCGAGCGTAGTAATTATAAAACAAAATTATTCTTATCACAGAGAAACAAATTATCACAACGGAATATTTCTAAGATTAAAAATCGAAGAGAAGAAAAACTTTCTGGATTACCATTAAGCTACACATTACTTTCAGGTCAAAGTAAGATTTAAACATTGACGATAATTCTTATCGTTGCAATAAACATTGCATATTTAGGGCTCCTCTGAATAAAAAATGCAATAAAATGGAAATTAAAGTCACAAAAAAAGCACCGGTTATTAAACCGGTTTAGTTAAAACTGTGCGATATCAATTAAAGTTTTGTAACAAACTATAAGGAAAGATGCCTACTAAAAACTGGCCTAGATATGTAAAATTTTCATACGCGTTTAGCATCTATATAAGTGTGTGATATATATTATTGTTACATTAACGAAGAAAGCAGCAAAAACAAAAAAAAACCAACTTAATCGATGACTTCGAAAAATAAATGAATTGAGAGAAATTGACTAAGATACATAACACATGAACTAATAAAAAGTTTTATACGTTAAAAGACTAGAAAAACAACTTTAATTTTTTTTTCAACGAAACACATGCTAATGCTCAAGAAGATTAATTTTCTTTGGTAAACATCAATATTCTCCAGATAAAAAATTTGTTATTATGTTTTATTGCGTGATGTTGCAGTAAATAACTCAGAAATAATTGTGTGATTTCTTAGAAATATGGACAGAATGAGAATTTAGAATCGACCCCGTCAATTTCTTTTGGTTCTGCGAGTTTTTTGAGAAGCGTTACGCGTGCAATAAGCAGACGCGGTGCAATAATTTCCATGCTGCCCTATACAGATTCTATTTTGATGGGACACAGTTTTTATTCGCGATGAGACGCGGAATTGTAATTCAAACAAAAAAAAAAAAAAAAAAAAAAAAAAAACAAATCTCATCGTTTGATATATACAGTATTAATGACAAAGAACAGAAAAGAGAAAACGGTTTTGAGAGAGAACTGAGGAATCTTCAGAGAAAAACAAAGATTCTTCTTTCGTCCGACTATTTTTCAGGTAAAATTATCTAAAACGCAGACGGATCTCAAGAACGAATATTATGTAGACAGCTCTCGCTCGTATAGACAAAGAAAGAATACACGAGCGATCACGGTCTGTGTGCAGAGATAGTTTATTTATACATACTTTGCTACGAAATCTCTATTTAAGTAAAAGAAAAAAATGTCGATATATAATATATGTATATGTATACAAATAGTATGCATATGTATGTGTGTGTATGCACGCGCGTGAACACACACGTATATATTGCATACACACCTATACCTGAACGCAGGAAAGAAAGGAGAAGCGCGCGCGCAACACATATACACGCGTGTCGCGCTACATATATATATATTTATAAATATATATACATATTATACATATAAAAATGGAATTTCTAATTAGTTCGTAAGATACGTGAATAATTCTGGTCATGTAACGTTGTAAATATGAAGAAACACAAAGCGAGATAGATTATGCTAGACGCGCGAATTCGATTCAAAAAGTCTCTCACGTACACACAAATAAAACCCCCAATATCTCCTGCGACACTTTTACCTAAGAATGTTTTCTTAAATGTTCTTCGCATTTGAAATTAAGTTTTGTCTGTTAAATCTCGCAATTAGCGCGATAAAAGCTTAATTTCTTTGTTTCGGTTATATATGTATATGTATACGCATATACAGGGTGTCCCAGAATTGCCGTACAATCTCTCGTAAAAAAATGGTTCAGGACTTTTCGATTCAGTTTTATTCCTTCTACCTGCCTACGAGAGATTGTACGGCACTTATGGGACACCCTGTATATACATACATATATTAGACGCATATTTACATATATAATGAGAGAAATATATACATACACTTGTATAAAAACATCCGAAGGTTTTAAAAAGCAATAATTAGGTTTAAATATTACTAGAACAGATAATAAAAAAACGTTTTTAAAATTGTTATATTTTAGTTTTTTATTATTTTTTTTTTTTAGTAGCATTTTATTATATTATTTTCCCCGTAATATGACAAGTATTTTTCTTTTTTATTGGAAAAATGTCAACCAACGAAATGCTTATTAGTCATTTTGGTCATTTTTATTTTTCATTTAGGAGATAGGTGGAAAAATGAATATTTTGATTATTTTTCTAATAATATAACTTCGACACTTCTATCTACAAAATATAAAAACTTCATATTTAAAAACAATCAAGAACAAATGGAGTAATAAAACGCATCTCAGATGTTGAAGGATTAGAATCGTGGGAGATAATGCGGGATTTCATGATGTGTCACGATCGGTGATACAATGTTCTTTGGCTACGACGAAAAGCAACGTCAACGTATAATAATACACGATAATAGTCACATTTACAGGTTTTTTACGTTTGTACCGTATTTATATACGTACACGAAGAGAGAGAGAGAGAGTGGGACAAAATATGTGCGTGTGTGAATGAGTAAGTGCCACACTTCAAACGCCCTATCCAAATAATGGTTAAATACTTGTGTCATCAAATAAATCCCATTCAAATCTGTCTCGTGAAGCTTCCTGTTAATTTATTCCCGGTATCTATTTTTTTTTTTTTTATAAGTTTGAAATCATTATCCCTGACGACATTATTTCTAGTAAAAAAACAAAGTGAAGAAAATTTAAGCAAAAATATATATAGATTTATTACCGACATATCAAAATTAGAAATGTTTGAGCAAAAGAATGAAAGGTGATTTCTTTCGTATAAAACAATATTTATTTGTATAATTAATTAATTCTATTAACCCTTAGAGGGCCGGCATTTTGTTTTTTGAAATCTTGTAGAATTGACATCCTAGTTTTATTAACACATATATTGTATATCTTATCCAAACTTATAAAGTTGATTCAACGCCACTGTAGTGGCTGCCGGTCCTTAAAGGAGAGAAAAAAACTAAAAATTGTTTAATGTAAAAAATGAAATGTTGTTAAAGATTTTTGAGGTCGCTGATTATGAATATAAAGTCAGATTTTTTTCATTTTAAATAATTAGACCAATATCGCTAAAAAAATCTATAGCAGATATATAAAACTTTCCTTTAGCGTTACCCAGAGCTAACGACGTGGACGTAGAAAGTTTTTGTAGCTCCTTTATCTTTTTTTTGTGTGTTTTTATATATTTTACATATTTTTTTAAATTTAAAACTTTTTATTTTAATAATTCGTTAATTTTTTTATTCTTTTTATTCATACATATATGTATATATTTCAAATACATATATAATTAAATATATATAAATATATACATATATACACGTGTATATTATATACATATATAAACAATATGTATACATAAGTCAAAGATAGTCGATAAATGTTTGCACCACTATAGTGGTGCTGCCGGTCTCCTAAGGGTTAAAAAACTCTTATTGACTAGTTTACACCGTACATTGTTTTCGGGTATGCGAATCATATAAAATATATTTTTCAATGTATAATTCTGGCGTTTACGTCATTTTTTAAATATGCTTGATACGCGTATCATTTTGATACGATACACGTGAAGAAGGCGTATCGTACCAGCTTAATATGACATTGTTTACATTATTGAGATCAGGCCGATTTAATATAGTACTTAATATGCGTATTAAGCTAACGGTGCAAACCAGGCCATTACCTAATTAATTACTTAATCGTGTAAATTGTATTTACTTCTTATGTAGAAACCCTTCTCTTACATCTACATTCTTTGCCCACAATTCTACATATTTTTCTAAAATTACCGATGACCTAGTATCGTGGTTTTAATTAAAAATATTCTTCCAACCTAATTCTTCTGGATTCTACAATTACATTGGAAGAATATTTCTTTTGTTTCAAGCAATTTTCTACTATGGCGTAAATAATAAGCAATCTTCTATCCATGGCACTTAAGTGCTCCTTTGTGATAAGTGGAGGAACATCTGCTATTGCGGCTTCGTGTGCAACGAGTCTATTCAAGGCGATACTCAAGGAACCTCCGCTGAACAGTCGTAATCTGTCCCATGTAGTTTTGTGGATCCTGGAATTTTCAACTTCTTTTTTTTAATTTCTTCTCATTTTTGTTTAACATTTTTCTTTTCTGTATAAAATTTCTTATTTAATTAATTTATATCCACAACACTTTGCGCGCACACAGAGTAAGTAGCATAATTAAACATTTATATTTACATGCAGCACTGATACAGAGGAGCGAGGATGTCGAGATGATCTACATCAGGATTACCCAGACTTTTTCCGTTGTCAATCAGCAATATCGCGGGATTGTGAAAATTATTTTGCGCGAGTTCGTAATGATGACGATCGCCATTGTCCATGAGAAAATCAAAAATTGCTGTGTCAATCAAGTCCAAGAGTCTGCTCGATGATTGTGGCGAATAGGCCTTGGAATCTTTCACCTAAAACCAATTTGTTTTGCTTTGCGAATGATCGAAAAAAAGCCCATTTTATTTCATTTCTTACAATTACCTTATCACAGTAGTTTTCATCAACTTCCCACGTGGCTAGTTTGTTTTCCTTATAAGTTCGTTGCCAAGGGTGACGATGCTTGATCAGTCTTAAATATCGTGGAAGCCATAAGATAAGAGCACCTTCCAGCATGTTTCCCGTTCCGCAAACAGGATCGGCTGGCGAACAGTAATGACAAACACCGTACAGGCATGTGTTGTTACTCTTTTGATACATGGTTGCGTATAATGCCGGCGTCGCGTGTTTAAGAACTTCTTCTTTCAGATCAACTATAAAAACACACATCCTTGTTCTATAATAAAGTTCGAGCTATAATTTT
The DNA here is from genome assembly GCF_002006095.1 of Pseudomyrmex gracilis. Taxonomy (NCBI): domain Eukaryota; kingdom Metazoa; phylum Arthropoda; class Insecta; order Hymenoptera; family Formicidae; genus Pseudomyrmex; species Pseudomyrmex gracilis. The sequence continues at coordinate 248,042 of NW_018020617.1, forward strand.
TTTATTGCAAACTCAAAGATTCTTTTAAATTTTCTCAATTTAACTCAACGTACGTTTTCGTATAATAGTAAGAGGCACTCTCCGCAACGCTAGCAAAGATGACAAATGAAAAGCCACCGCTTCGGCGTTGTGGCGATCTTTGCCATGATATACTGGTCCACGTAAAATAGTATTTCTCGAGTACCATTGTGGCTTAAATAACGCTCTCACACCATTCTCTAGATGAAGCATGAGTTTCAGCTGCGTGCCCGATGGAGCATTGTCAGCGCGCAACACGCTGGACTTTCGCAGAACTTCCAAAATAGTTCCCAGTTCCGGAGCTGCTGGTGGAATCAGTTGATGCGCATTGGGCCACTATACATAAAACGTGCGTGCAACTAACATTTATGATTTTACATTATAAACTTCTTGTTTACTTAATATTGTAATTAATTATATTAAAAACAAGCATTATATGTACAATTCTTCAAGCGTTATAAAGTATCAAAAAAGATGTTTAACTAACATGGTTATTGGGGAGATTCCAGATATCCTCACGAACATTAATTGACATTACTTTCAGCTCGGCTACTAGTCGTTCTAGAACTAGGACGTAGCTGGTGTTCTGCTTAAAATACTTGGAAGGAAGTAGACGAATGTTTTCCTTAATTTTGATGTCTATGTCATCTACCATGCGTTTCAATTTTGATTTTTTTTCATTAGTCCATGAAGATGTCAATGTGTCCTGTTTAGTTTTCAATTCCGGTAACTTCTTCTGCGAAGAAGAGTTCTCCACTATTATCCGTATGAAGTATACGTTCACGCCAACAATCAGGATCAGGAGAATACTCAAAGCAAAAAGAGTACAGCGTCGGCCAATCATCTATAATGTTTGTGAATCTTAGAACTTTTACTTAGAATTATTGAAAAATAAATAATAATTTAGAATTTAAAATACTAAAACCTCTATAAAGAAAAATCTCAGTTTCTTTCTTTTGTGGCAAAGTGCACATTCTTTATTGTGTAATATATATTGACATATAATAAGATCGCTAGTTTTTAGAACAAGAACCTGAAAAAACTGCCAGCAATGTTTTTTCGCTTCGCACGCGTCGTTGCAGTGTTTTTTTTTTTTTTTAAGAGAATAGAAACATTTTGAGCCTCTTTTTATGGCACATTGAACATATTTTATCGTGTAATATCTATTGGCATATAATAAAAGACGTTACGTTTTAGAACAAGAACTTAAGAAATCTGCTTGTATGTTTTTTCGATTTGCACGCAATTATGACGTTTCTTTTAATAAAACAATCCGAGATTTTCGGCAAATAGAAATGTTTTTATCAAATATATATCTATTAATACAGGAGGTTGAACTGAGTATAATAAGACTAATATTTTTTTAAACAAGAAATAAAATTATAAGAAAATATTAAATTCAGAATTAAATTGAATTAAATTAAATTAACTAATACTTAAGAAAAAATTAAAAGTCAGTCATGTAGAATGACGTTGTAATTATAACAATTATCTCAATCATAATTTTTTATTTTTTAAATATGTGTGTGTGCGCATGTTCTTGTTTTTTTTTAAGTTAAAGAAATTTGTTCTTTTATAATAGAATGTAATAGCAAGTCTTCTTGCGTAAAAATATATGTTTATATATGTTTACAAAACTGTAAAATTATACATGTTTATAAAACTATAATTTTTGACTTTGTTTGTGTTAATTTTGTAAATATATTATATCTAGTAAAAAATCTTGCGCAAGTGATATGTGACTTCCGTCTCTGTTTTATTTTTGTTTCACTTTTCTGCCACTTGGACGACGAAAACGCTGTTAATCTCTATTACAACATGAAAATATTGACTAGCAGTTTATGCTTATATAGTCAAGGATTAAAAAAACGTGTATTGCCTAATTTTTTAAAATTAAATTATTGTTTTTTTTTTCTTCACACATATGGTGTAATACTTTAATAAATATTGGTGTCATTGATTTATTTCTAATAATAAACATTAAATATATCAGAATGTTTGTTTTGTTACCTTGTAGTAATTGGCCACTTATTTGCTGTCACCTGACAATGTGCGTTTCTTTCATGATTCACTGACTGTTACCGATATCTCATCCACACGCTAGTATAACCGCCATTTAATTTTTGCTCAACTAAAATGCACCACAGCGACACGCCCGATCAGTTTACTCGGTTATGCAACTTCTGACTTTGTACAGTCGAAATGGAGTACGCTCGAGCAAACATCCAGTAACGCCATCTGAAGTTCTTCTCTTTTATAAAATTTTCTTTTATCATAGATTTTTTGTTTTTTCTCTACATATGCTGCGGTATTACCTCACACTACATAAATTAACATCAAGTTTTCACGACTTCGTAATATAAACATCTCTAGCGTGCAAAGTTACAAGATAAATCTCCCGAAAAAAAAAACTCGCATTTATCACGCACACGTCGGTAGAAGCCAAAGAAATGGAAATATAGGAAAAAAAAAAAAAAGGGAATACGCGACGGTAAGTTTATTTTATAAAAACATGTAAACTACACACACTTTGTGAACAAAGATGACTTAAACTTAGGCTAATATAATTCGATTTTTTTTTTTTTTTTCAGGGAGTGTCGCCGGGAAACTCATCAATTATACGCGTGCTGGTAATTTATGTATAATGGTGGTGATGGCTCGGTTTTGTAGCTCTTTTGTTGTTGTTTTCTTTTCTCTTAAATCTTCTTTAGTTATTACAGAGAGTTCATACAAATAAGTAAATATGTACATGATGCTGTGTTATATCCTTGACTCTCATTCTCTATCTCTTCGTTGCCTCTCACGTTCACGTGCCAGTTCCGTGGCGTAATCGTATGGCGAGCCTCTTCTAAAATCGAAATGATTATCCTTTTAGAACCTGTGTAAAATAGAAATACCAAAACATCTAATACTGATCGATAAAAGTTTTTCGAGAGTTCTCTGTTATTATGTCTTGTTTCTTTACCTATCCCGATGTCGGTCTCTGTCACGATGACGTTCCCTGCTCCGATTTCTATACGATTTGTCTCTGCTGCGACTTCTGTAATCTCTTTGTCGTCCACTTCTATCGCGGCTGCTTGATCTTTTGCCGTATCTATCTCTTTCGCGATCCCGTTCGCGAACACGATCTCTGTCGCGTTCGCGCAATCTGTCTCGCTCTCGATCCCGTTCCCTGTTCTTGTCCTTGCGATCTTCGTCAGATCTGTAAGAAAAAATGTTCGAACGGAAGTATGACATTGACTGTCTCGACTGCGAGACTCGATCTGCGTGCGGGAGAATTATTTCTCTCTCTCTCTCTCTCTTCACATCTTTGCTTAATAAACACAAACACACATACACACACACACACACACATGTATAAAAATTAATAAATGTCCAAAAGTCTTTCTCCGCATTTTTGATCTTGTCTCGAGCTCGAAAAAAAGTAATTTTTTTACATGATAATTCAAGAGACTTGGCAACCAAGCATCAATAACTAAATAACGTGATCGTTGTATTCATACCACGTAGACGCACCTGGCACGCCAGTGGCTCGTACGCTCGGCTTCACCCCATTGAACCTCGCTGTCGAGAATATGTCGAGGCTGGTTACGGGATGTCAAATTCCCGTTGTCCTTACGGTTATCCTTACTGCCGTATTTGCTGTGACTGTTGAGCGTGATTGGCGGCTTAGCATTGCGTGAATTCACTTGTTGCTGCGGAAATCGCTCAGCCAGTCGCAGCTCCAAGTCCTTCTGAATAGGCACTGGTATCCGAGGAAACAGTGTGGAAAACCACTCGAGTTTGGTGAGAAATTGCTTGAGGATGTCGCCTATCTTCATCATTTGTCCCCCTCCCGCCTTCACATCTAGCTCCTCCTCATCTTCCAGATAATCGTTATACCAGCTGAACAAGTCTGCCGGTGGTTGTGTGTATCTAATTGCAATGATGATATAACTTATACGATTTGAATAATTACATAGAAAACCACTTGTATTATGTATGAATAGAAGGCAATTGCAAGGAATTTTAATTGCATTTTGTCTATAATTATGTCTGTTATTTTTTCTAAGAAAGCATAAATAATGTCTAAAAAAAAATATTCAAAGTCGAGATGCAATAAAAACTCACCTAATGTACATAAATCCCAAAGCACGGATATACGGCGAATCTGGATGATTAATGAGTCCATTCAGTTGCTTTCTGGTTAGCCTCAGTGTGAACAATTTGTACAGAAGGCAATAAGCCGTGGAAACGATCCCTCCAGCTCCGACACCTCGAACCTGCATGAACCGCTAAATTTACACCCCCCTCAGTCAGTTAAATCACATTCGTATTATTCTAACAATGAACGAACCGAATACATGCTACTCTGTAATAAAAGCATAAACGTTACAATTAAGTGAAAGAGAGAGCGAGAGCAGACATAGGCTCTGTCGGTGCTCGATTTTCAAATTTCCTGTAATAGCAAGCAATGTCTCTTATGACGCATCACTTCGTCCAGATCAACGTCAGTCATTGACCTGGACGTTGCATACGTCGATTTTCGATTTTCACCTTGCTATTTCGTTTCGACACGTTGCCTACTGGTTCGCCAGCTAGTGCTCTACGATCAGTTTTCTGTGCGAGCGAGAATGCGACAATTCTGTCTCTCTCAAACCTTAGACTTCCAACAAACACATCAACGATTAAAAAGAAGATAAAAAACGATGGAGAGATATATCAAAAGGTATAAATCTTTTTTTTCCAAGAAAACATACTCACGCCTCCACACATGCCAGTTTGACCTGCAGTCTTCCTGCTACCCTTCTCCCACGGTTCCAGATGTGAGACCTTATAGTAGATCTCATCAATCACTTCGTGGTATGTCTTGAGTTCGTATAAATTCACCTTAAAATAGTGTGATGACTGTATATTGGTGAGAATCAAAGGGTTCAAATTCATAGTCCTCTCGTTGCCCCACAGAGGTAACACGTTTGACTTTTTACCCTCCTTTTGTGCTGGTCTGCGATCTTCATCGCAACCACTTGAGTTGTTCCATGGAGAGCCTGAGAAAAAATATCATATTTTTTGTACAACATATTTATTAATAAAATGTCACAAATTATTGTTAACATTTAAATTACTGCAACTTAAATAAAAAATAAATAAATATATAAGTAAAAATTGAAAACTAAACAGTTGAAAAAGCAAGAACTCGAAAAACATTTCTCCATTCTTCTAAAAAATTTATATTATTATATTTATGTTTGCACTTATATGTATCTTGAAATAAATTAAAAAACAAGATCAATAATTAAATGGTTTGAGAGACATTTCGAGATGATGCGTGTGCAACATACAAATGACAGGACCGCAATTACATGTACAACGATACGTGCAATGTGAGGTTATATCAATCAATCGAAGAGATAAATCGAACAATCAGAGACTTCGCATGGAACAACAGTGTATAATCGATCGGAAATAATTTGGATTTGAGTGTGAAAGATGCGTATATTCTCGCTTACCATCTGCACCCTCGGTTTCTTGTGCTTGCATGCTCGAATGAACTGTGAAGACTCGCGTCGAGTCTCCGCATCGGTCACACGGAATACGATCGAAACGATTTCGTTCCGCTTTTTGTATCGCTTCTCTCCTGACTAAAAAAAAATCCTCGACTCGATGATTGTTTGTGTGTAAGTTGTGAGAACCGCCACAAATGCCGTTAGCCGTTTAGCGCGCGCTATTAAAAAGACGCAAGAAATTGTGCAATGTAATAGCCGTAACGTATGTAACGACAAACTGTGACGAACAACATACACATCCGGATGTGGTCGCGCGTGCGCACCACGTCTCATACAACCGCAAAACGAAATACGCCTGGTTTGCTTTTCGTTCCTGAACCAATCTAAACTTGCTGCACTTAAAAAAAAGATACTCGTATACGCGCGAATGATTGGTGAAAAAGAGAAAAAACAATCGGCACACAGACCCGCTGCGGAAACAATGATCAAACTTTCGATATATTACAGATCGTAAAACTCGCACGTTGCTGTGTACACATATCTATCACACACACACACACACACACACACGCGAGATCTTGTATTTAAGATTGTCTTAAGGTTATTCTCAGATAGTTTGTGTCCAATGAAACGGCTTGTATAACATCTTGAGATAAACTTGAGACGATACATATTAAAGAAGATAAATATAAGATTTGATTGTGAATATCGGCCTTTTAAATTCTTGCCGGATTAGATAAAGATCAATTGCAACGATAAGATACTTTTTAGATACTTCGCTTGCCGAGCACAACACTGGCTCGACGTGTTATATAGTTGCTGATGAATATTTATTTATTGTTTTTTACGTTTTCGAGATTATTCTTTGTGTTATTTTGTACATAGTCTGTCCGCTCAGTAGATCGCACGTATCAGTCCGACGGTGTTCGTGGTGGAGTTAATTTCACTGTTTTTTCGCATGTAATTGAAAAAACAAAACAATCCGACAATGGCATTATCGAGAATCACTACCTTGGATACGCTCGGCGCTTTGACTCGTGTCTCACGCACAAGTACGAATTAATTTCTGATAAAAAGAAAAAAATTGTTGCCTTGTTGGAATCTGTCATTTTCAACTGTCCATTATTACAGTGTTTTTACATAGTTACACATATTTGTTTTAATTGTGAGAAATTCTGGTACTTTCTATAACATAAAATTAATTATCCAAGCGATTTTATAACATTTTTTTTCACACATTGAAATAATATTTTATTGAGTAATATATATATATATATATATATATAAACGATTAGAATTTTAATAAAAAGCTATGCCTCTAATGCTAATGTCAGTGTTTTTTTATATTTTAATATTTTATCTTAGCATACTACGTACAATACTATTATATGTGTACTTTATACAATATTTATAAATTGTGGCATTCATCGCACGATAATTTATTCTTTTTCCTATTACATTATAATATCAAATGTTGCAGCAGTAATGAACATATGAATGTCATATTTTGACATGATAACTTTACAAGTACATTTTTTACATGATAATCTTTGCTTCTACATATTCATAATATACTATATATACTAATGTTTTCTTTTATACTTATATCTATTTCCTCATTTTTGTAAAACTTATAAAGTTAATAAGTCCCATAGTACAAGATATATTGCTTAATTACAATACAACATTGCTTTATATTTCTTTAAATTACAGCCATTTTGGACATTCAGCATGCAACTCCAGCAGCATCTCATTGGAAACATCAGACACTGCACATGACATGTACTCGTCATTATCCAGATCCCCCAACACTCACTTTACCAAGCAATGTGTGCAACATCTTTGCCAATGAGACCGGTCGTTTTACACCAGAGCGTGCACGTGACATTGCTCTGTATTCTGAGAATGGTGGCAATGCAGTGTGTCCAGGAAAATCTTCAGGTTTTCCCAAGATTCAAGACAACGGTCACGTAGACTCATACGACTGCTTTGGCGCAGTCAGTCTCAACGGTACGATGCAAAGCAATGTGCCTAAGCCGTTTTCCTCAAGTGGCAAGTCAATGCATCTCAACATGCCTGGTGGACAGTGGTCTCGCGACGGAAAATACATCGCTGAGGATATGCAGCGCTCGCATTATCGCAAATTGTCGTGTAAGAAGGACCTTTGAATGGATTAAAAGGGTAGAGGTGCTTTTCCCTTCTACGCTTTTTCTTACAACTTATATATTGACTTCTACTATGTTTTAAATCCTAAAGACAATTTGTTTAAACCAGACGTCGGGAAGGCGCTGAAATTGTGCACAGGCATTTGCAAATACCTTTGATTGCCTAGTTTCTGCGCACACATTATGATTAACTTCACTCAACATAGAAGCATATTCTATTTCTATTTTGTACTTTGAGATGAAATACGTATTAATATTAGTAATTATATATAAAATCATTTGTATAAAATGTATAAATATTATGACACAAATTATTAGAGATCACAATTAAGCATATTAGAAAGTAATAAAACATATTAATTTTTCAATTTTCAAATTGTATAAATTATTTTTTTAATTTTTGTGAAAACTAACTTTTGCACAAAAAATTTCTTCTACATTTTCGACTTAGTTTTGCAAAAAATTGCCATTTTTTCCCGGTTAATGCTAGCAAATCTGCAAAATCTTTAAATTTAAAATAAATAGCAAACTTTTACAATTGTCTAGTGCCAGGGATTTACATCAGGCAATTTGTATGTGGCTTAGGTAAGGCAACTAACACTTTAACGAGCACGCTTTTACAAGTGACATATCAGCCAATCCATATCACTGAAATGAGTTACTCCACCAATGCTTCTGAGGCACAAAAGGATGCTGAAAAAGGTCAGTTGACGCCGCAGAAGATAGCAATGATGTCGAAACGAGACAGATTTCGTCTGATGTTGAGGGATTATGGAGCCACTCTCTTCGTCTTTCATATCACTATCTCTCTGATATGCCTTGGTAGCTGTTATGTGGTGGTTATTAGGTCAGTTGTGCGTTCTACGGAATTATACGAAAGTTGTGCATTTTTGTGTCTTCTAGACATTTATCATAACATATATTATCATTTGTCAATAAAATTACGTATTTGATAATTTGTTATCTAAAAAAGAAATTGATAATTTTGAAATTTTTTCAACTGTGTGCAACTTTCTTGAGAAATTGTGTGCTTAACTTTTATGGCTCTCCTTTTTAACATATAACATTTTTTATATAACTTTTTAAATATATTACATGTATAAACACGACAATATTGAAAGAATTGAGCTTCTGTTTTGTTGCATCTGAAGTTTTATATTATTTACGCAATGATACAATGAATTGATTTCAGCGGAGTCGATGTGATGCCGTTTGTGCAAAAGATAACAGGTGGAAATGAAGACTTCGACAAAATAATGAAAACTTCAACGGACTTCATATTAGCATACACTATTCATAAATTACTCGCACCCGTCCGTATATCGATAACGTTGGGCGTGACCCCAATACTCGTAAGATATTTGAGAAGGATTGGCTTGCTCAAGAAACCAAAAGCAAAATCGTCATCTCCATCTTCGTAAGCATTCATGATAATTTCTTTTTTTTAAAGATGTTTTCTTGGTTAGTTTAATAAAAATCGTAACATTAAAAAAACATTGTGCAAAAGTAATATATGTATCTGTACAGAAAAAACATCTTAATCGCCAAAAGTGATAATGAAAGTTTGATGTTACCAGATAGGATTAGAATTTTTTACAAAGTGTTATATATAATGTGTACAGTATTGATTTATACATCTATATAACTCGATCGGTGAACAGAAATTTATTATTAAAGAAAGGTAACTTGAAGAAAAAGTGATTTGTATCTTTTTTTTTACGATTTTGCAAAAAATAATTTCTAATAATTAAATATAGTGAGGTTATTCTAATAATTGAATAAGCTCGCGAGAAGATGAAATGTAGTATTAGGGCAGATGCGAACCAAATCACAATATGCGTGTGTGTGCTATTTATTAAATATAAAACCAAATGTTTCGGTGTCTTTATTTGGATCTTCTTTAGTATAAACTACAGTAATAAATTGAAGTAAAAATTAACAGATTGATCAGCACACTCGTAATACAATACTTATGTACATTTTTGTAAAATTTACTTGTAGTGGATTTGGTAGTCTCTTTTACCGGAAAGGGGCGAAGTTATAATTTACATTATAAGTATGCTATGGTCAGTAATTTATTATAATAATTATTCTTTTTATAATTCTGGTATAGTAACTGTTTTATCTAATCGGGTCGGTGATGTGGGCCTATTAAATTTTTATTTCAATTTATTAGTATAGTTTGTACACTAAAGAAGATCCAAATAAGGAGATCAAAACGTTTGGTTTTATATTTAATAAATAACACATACATCTTGTGGTTTGGCTCACATTTGTCTTAATATTCTGTTTAGTAGTTTCTAAGAATATAAATAATTTTATATATGCCCACAAAAGGTGTAGGAAGTTATGTTATATATTTTTAATATATATGAATATTACACGATAATTTTGTAAAGAAATCACAAACCAGGTGACAGTAAATATATAATCTGTAAATATAAACACTATTTATCTGTAAAAACAGATATACATACACAAAATAAATATTGGATGAAAGCAAAGCAGTGACTTCACACATATATGCATTTCGTTTATTATATAAAGAATATAGTGATCATAAACTTTTATGTATATATGTATATATATTTATATATACAGGGTGTCCGTGAAATTTTGACACAGCCGAAGTATAGAGATAGAGTGAGTGAAACTGAATCGAAAAGTTATTTGCCATTTTGCGAAATTCGCAATAGTTATTGAGATATGAATTAATAAATGTGAACCAATGAGCGCGTGGAAAGCGATGGTCCTAACTCTGTAGGCGTGTATGATTGTCAGTATAAGATTAATGGCATACATCTGGCATACATCTGTATTCGGCGATTCGTAGCGAAGCGAGCAGCGCTCGAGGGGAGGTGAGAAGCCTCTGCTCTCCGCGATCAGCTGATTGATGATCGACGCAATGTAACGTTGCAAACAGCGAGCTGCCGCGCGCGCTAAAAATTAATAAACATGGTTAATAATATTTTTATTATGGTTAATAATATTATTATGGTAAATAATATTATTTTCAATAATATTATTTTCAATAATATTATTTAATGTTATTTGGACGAAAGAGAGAAATGCGAGCAGCGATATCATTTCCACACCATCTTGCGGTAGATAACACGGTGCGTTTTTGTTTTAGTGATTTCCTATAAACAATCATGCGGTATACTCCAGAAGAATATACTGATATGATAGTGGCTTACGGGCTAGCAAGAGAAAATGCGTGTGCCGCGGCTCGGATTTACGCAGAACGATTTCCCAGACGTGCGCATCCGTCAGGACGTAGAAGTTTGCGTGTAGTGCAACAATTGCGTGAGAGTGGTTGTCTCGTACATAATCATAGACCAATTGGTGCATTATTCTTACGTGTTCGCGATGAACAACGCATTCCTGACGCGTTCGAGAAAGATCCTGCGGCCAGTGTGCGTGTCGTTGCGAACGCTTTATGTTTATTGCGATATGCAGTACATATCTTGCAAGTTAATTTGTTGCATCCGTATCATTATCAACGGGTGCAACAGCTTTCACCTCAGGATCAAAACCAACGAATTTACTTTTGCGAAGGTATTCTATTAATAAATTTTAATATTTTTTTAAACAAATTATATGTAATTGTTAATAAAAACATGCGTAGGTTTTCTCGCGCAATATCGGCGGAATGCTTCTTTCCCCGATTTAATTTTGTGGACTGACGAAGCTATCTTTACGCCAAATGGCGTTTTCAATTTACATAATTTTTTATATTGGGCGGAAGAAAACCCGCATGCTATTCGCTCAGGCGCATTTCAATATCGCTGGTTCATAAATGTATGGACGGGTATAATTAGAAATCAAGTGGTGAATGATATAAAAATAAAGTAATAAATTTTTTATGTTATTATTTTTCTTCACGATTTTCAGATCGGTCCGGTTTTTCTTCCACCGCGTTTAAGTGGGGGAATTTACGCGAACTTTTTAGAGAATGAATTGCCAGTGCTTCTTGAAGATGTGCCTTTTTATGTGCAGGCAAGTCTAATTTACGTCCAATACGACGGAGCTCCTGCGCATTTTTCTCAACAAGCTCGCAACATATTAAACGCGCGTTTTCCGGAAAGATGGATGGGTCGTGCTGGTCCAATCAACTGGCTGCCACAGTCGCCAAATTTAAATGTTTTAGATTTTTTTGTATGGGGTTACATTAAAAATCTAGTAAAATATCGGCGTGTTTTGACGCCGTCTTGAGAGTCCCTCTCTCCCCGGGGTGTTCGCTCGTGTGTTATGCCGACGACATCCTGGTATTGTCAGGTGGACACCATGAACAAGAGACGGCGGAGCGAGCCTCTTTAGCGGTGTCAGCGGTGGGACGTCGCATGGAGTCGCTGGGCCTAGCCCTTGCACCGGCGAAAACGGAAGCGTGTTCCATCTTCCTCGGCGAAAAGGAGGTCCTGTGACCGTCCGGGTTGGGCCAACCAGGGTTAGTACCCAGCCCGTCGTGAAGTACCAGGGGTTGCAGGTTGACGAGAAGTGGAATTTCCGGGCCCACTTTGAGTACGTGGCAAACAAACTCAGAAGAGATTGGTGGGACGGATACGAACAACACAAGTGCGTCATCATCGACGACTTCTACGGCTGAATTAAATACGACGAACTAAAAAAAAAACTAAAGATAACCGACCGCTACCCATACAAAGTACCCATAAAAGGAGGGTACGAAAAATCCAAAGCAACACATATTTGGATAACCTCAAACGTCGACACAATTTTATTGTACAAATTCAAAAATTATACTCCTGACGCATTTGAACGTCGCATTATAATAAAAGAATTCATGCAGTAACATGCTCCGCATTCTCCTTATCACCCACAGCTTCCTCTCCTACTTCCTCCAACAGTCCGGGTAACGGATAGGCCCGGAGAATAGCGGGGGCACTAGCAGTCAATTTTTTCACTTCTAGATAAGTTTTCGATAACTTTATCTAGAAGATATCTCCCAAAATTGGTTCTCTTTATTGGTTCTCTTTATTGGTTCTCAGAGGAATTTATCCGGAGTATAGCTATCGAGAGATATGAAGAAATCGGCCGTAAGCCGACTTCTCCCCAATCTCGGGGGACCCAGGCAAAGCATGCGGAAGCTGTACGCCAATGTCGTACACTCCGTAATAATGTACGGGGCCCCGATATGGTACCGGGAGGTTAAGGTGGGTCGCGCGGCTGCTCCGCTAGCGTCTGTCCAAAGTCTTGTGGGAAGTAGAGTGGTGCGAGCCTACCGCACGGCGGCCCTGGAAGCTGTCCGCGTGCTGGCGCACATTCCGCCAGTAGACCTTATGGCAGCCCAATACGCGGAAGTGTACGTCGCTAGGCAGAGAGCGATGACTCAGGCGCGCGCAAACAACCGGAACATAAACCCGGAGGAGGTTCGGCAAGCTCGCATTCGCGCCTGGGACAAGATGGTACGGCGGTGGCGCCGCCGGCTGAAGGACCCGAGCCTTTATGGCCGAAGAGTTAGGGAAGCAGTGGGTCCGGTCCTTAAAACCTGGATAGAGTGCCCGCACATCTGGATGACTTAACCCAGATTGTGACAAAAGTACAGGGCGCCAAAGAAGACGCAGAACGGCTTCGCCAGGGCCAGCCGGTAGCTAGAAGGCGGGTCAGCGGAAAACTCTCTGCGTAAGAGGAACTTCAAGGTTCGCAGTCCGGGAAAGTGAGGGCTTTCTCGGACATTGCACGCGAACATAGGAGTCGGCAGAAAAGGATAGGCTCCTTTCTGCCGCAGGGGATGAGGTGCTGCGTAGCACTCAGGCGCGGGAGGAGGATCGGGATGTTTTATAGCCCTCTAGTTTTCCAGGCCCCTTCCCCAACGCACACGAGAAGCCTCAAGGGGCTTTAGTGGGTACGCCTTTTTGGCAAGTCCCACATAACCTTGGCCTGCCCTTACAGGTCAGGGTATCCATAAAGGATTTCCCCTTGTAAAAAAAAAAGTAGAATATCGGTGTGATAGTACAGAAATTGAAGTACGTGAAGCTATTGTCGTGGCCTTCGATACCATTACGCCGGAAATGGCACACAGTGCAACGCGCGACATTGTTCGAAGAGCCGAACTTTGTCTACGAGAAGAAGGACGACACTTTGAACAGTAAATGAAATAAAAATTCTTGAATTAAATAATGAGAGTGGAGTAGGCCTCCCGGGGAAACCACTAAAACAAAAACGCACCGTGCTATTTACCGCAAGGTGATGTGGAAATGATATCGCTGCTCGCATTTCTCTCTTTCGTCCAAATAACATTAAATGATATTATTTTTAATAATATTATTTTTAATAATATTATTTTTAATAATATTATTATGGTAAAAAATATTATGGTAAATAACCATAATAAAAATATTATTAACCATGTTTATTAATTTTTAACGCGCGCGGCAGCTCGCTGTTTGCAACGTTACATTGCGTCGATCATCAGTCAGCTGATCGCGGAGAGCAGGGCTTCTTCCCTTTGAACCCTTTGCTTCGCTGTGTACCGCCGAATATCGATTGACCGTAAAATCAGGTAAGACCACCTGTCGAGCTTGGAACCCTTCTTAACTCCGCCCCTCGTTACTCTGATGACAATCACACACTTCTATAGAGTCAGGTTTATTGCTTTCCACGCGCTCACATTGGCTCACATTTATATCTTCATTAACTATTGCAAATTTCGCAAAATGGCAAATAACTTTTTGATTCAGTTTCACTCACTCTATCTCCATACTTCGGCTGTGTCAAAATTTCACGGACACCCTGTATATATATGTATATATCGCGTAGAACAGAGTCTACATATTCATATCTCTTGCGCGCATACATATTATAATGTATAATAATATCCTACACATACCGTACTTGTAGAATGAAATGTTTTCATACACAAAAGCTCGGCAGTTTCAGTTGGACGAATTTGCGGTTTGTCATTCACATATAATTGATCATGCGTAAAATATTGTATGTAATATATATATACAGAAAATGTTTCTTAAAAATAAATGTTTCTTAAAAATATAATACAAAGAGAATATTATATAAAAAAAGATATAAGTATATATACAATCAGTATTATAACCTAAAGTAATACATTTCTTACAAGCTAATATAAAATTTTACTAAGTCAATCTCGTTGAGATTCCGTCGAAACTCAATCTCGACGTTCAACATCGCAATCTACTTTTAATACTTTCTTAGATAATAGATTAATCGCGCGAAAAAAATCGATTGTCAAAATAGATTCTTAACGAATACACATGTAAAAAAAAATATATAGCTGGCATAAGCCACCAAAGTCTTCGTTTGAGTATTATTGAGTGTTTCTATATTATGTATAAGTGCATCTCGTAAACATTACGAGAAATAGGATTTCAATTTCTATCAATGAAATTGAATAATCAAAGGATAATGCAAGATGTACTTGATGGTTAGTAGAATGAGTTTAGTCTTTTTCAAGTTTTAATCCTTAGTGAGCTTTTGGTTGAATGCACTAGTACGCAATGGATTAAAGCTTGCTGTACATTGATCTAACGAAGTGTAAAAATATAAGTTTTTTTAACCGATATAAACATATATATATTGTTGCGCCTTGAACATCGTATATGTATTCGTTGCTTGGGAAAAGAATATCAGTAACGTAGCGGTCATCACAACATCTCATAAGATGGTCGGGGCAAAAGGTGTGCTAGTGTGTAAAGAATTTGGACCCTTAAAGCCGGAAGTTCAGCAGTTGGCTATCTCGGGCAAGACATGGTATGCTACGCAGTAGAGCGTGATCGCAACAAGAACCATGAAAAAATAGTTATTATCGATATAGAAGCTATGATTAAGGCTCCTAAGGACAAAAGTGGCCTTATTAACCTAAACAAAAGCCATAACATCTTCAATTATGTTGTCAGGGGAGCAGGAGCAGCCCCAAACAGCATCAACTCCATCAACATCAGATTAGAGAGAGCTTGGTCTCAGAGTTACTTTATACAATGACATGCGCGAGCGGAGATTCATACAGCCAACAGGTAAACTGGGTAGACTGGGTGTTGCCAAAAAAACAGTTCGCGCCTACCTCCAGTACGCGCCTTCAGATAGTGCTTGTGTATAGAATTTTAAGGATGTAGTCGTAAACTGGAGATATGTAGATAAATTTCTTCAGATAGATGGTCGCATGCTGTTGGGACCCAACCGAGAAGATTTTCTGGGATTTTAACTTAAGAGGAGCTTTCACAAGTTGATTTCACGCAACGGAAAGCTGACTCACATTTTATTCCCATTGTCAATCTGGCGGCTATTGTAATGTATGACTTATCCTATCGTCATAACGCGTGTCCTGCGGGAAATATGTGGAAAAAAATTTAAGAAACTCCTGCGCTTCTTTTTTGTACATATTTTATTTAATCGCGACTGAAGAAGTCTCCGTTGTGAGATCGAAACGTTTCGCACATATGTTTTATGTATTTTATGTAATATTTGAATGATAATAACATACCAATTAGTTTGTGCTCGAAAACGACCTTATTTACTTATCTTAAGAGGAGGTGGTTACTATTAGCTTGTGCGCTAATGTGCTAGATTCCATTGTGGGCCGTAACATATGGGTCTTATCTCATCTGGATTATCCACTTGTCTACGGGCTGAAGATCTTTGATGTATTCATATTTAGAAGAGACGAAGGAGAGGGGGAGGCGCATTCCAAATACAAACCTTTTATAAGAACATCATTCCTCGTTGATGTATACAACCGCTCCAGAAAGATAGTCTTCGCCGTCATGACAAAGACTATCAAACAGCTTTACTTTCTACGGAAGATAGGTGGTAAAGAATTTGATATCTTCGTGTTGGACAGATTCCAGAATATATGAAGTGAGGCCACAGGTAAAAGACTTTGACCGGGGGCGTCTCACGTATGCTAGAAAGAATCTTTTTCAGCACACAGTGCTTACGTGAGACATTTGAAGATTACGCCTCTGTTTATTTTGCCAGAGGCTTAATTGAATAGAGGTTGATGACCTGTTGGTTATCATGAGGATAAGGCACCCGCGAATAAAAGTAGAAACACGGATAGAAAAAGAAGGCACTACTAAAAAACATATCGTTTTATCGATAGGGATTTTTCTAAAGTGATGCAAGTAACTTTTTCAAGTAATGAGTCACTGACTGACTTCTTCAGTGCAAGATGAGCGGTCAATTCTATTGATCAGATCCTGGCGAAGAGACAAACAGCGAGACAATACCCATGCTTTTGTTGGTCGGTGGGATGCGGTGGCCAAGTTAGGCTGTGGGGCAGGGTTCTGCGTCTATAACGCCTTTTAAGTTGAGAACGTGTCGCTTGTAACAAGAAGGGTAGAGTCAGGAATGTAAGATAAAAGATGAAATTCGGTTATCTGTATACTCGAGTTATTTCGTTAGCGGTCGTATAGCTCGTAGCTAACGAGCTGTACGGACTTGCTCCGGCTACGTGCTAGAGCAGAGACTCTTCAGTCGCCGCGCTTGTAACACGCAAATCGATTATTCGAGACTCGACTGTGAATTTGAAATAAACGGTTACTGCTTGATTATTACCTTAACATTAGTGAGTGTTATTTTCAGTGCCTGTCATTCAGCCTATCTTCTGTCCTAATACTTCGAACTTGAAAATAAAAAATCTTTCGGCCTTATCTATTGTCTTTTCCCGCGAGAACGGTCATTTCTTAGGAGGAATAGACTCGTTAGTACGCGCGCAGTATATGCGACGTGCTGTCGAAAATTGGAAGAGGCAAAATGGACTGCGAGATGAGATCGTTGCGCCATAAGCTTATCCAAATTTGGATAACTACTGGGCTCATTTTGTCGCTAGTGAACACGATGGAAGTGCAACGCTCTAGTAGGGCACCTGTGTAGTACATCTTGACAACTCCAAGCCAAGATTCAGAGATCAATCAAATCAACAACATATATCACAAAGCAACAAATACATATACGATGTTCAAAGTGCAACAATATGTATGTGTATATATATGTATATATATGTATATGCATATTCTACTAAATAATGCAATAATGTATAACTTACACTGATTACATGTATTATGTGCTATACACACAACACACAACACACACACACACACACACACACACACACACACACACGTGTATACATATATACAAGGTGTCTGACAATTGGTGTAACATCTTTCGTAAGCAGGTAAAAGGAGTAAAATTGATTGTCAAAAAGTCCTATACTATTTGGCGCATAGACTTAGAACTATAGACTGAAAATTGCGAGGTAACGAGCTCGCGACGCTGTCGATCGCTGTTTTCATTCAGTCTATATCTGTATGTCTATGATTTTGCAAGATTCGCAATAATTACCAAGATCTTAATCAACAGATATCTGCGAATATAAGCATGCATCAGCGCGCAAGACAGCCTGGTGCATTCTTATTCGCAAATATTTGTTAATTAAGATTTCGGTAAGTATTGCGAATCTCGTAAAATGGTATAGGACTTTTCGACTCAGTTTTACTCCTTCTACCTGCCTACGAGAAATGTTAAAATAATTGTCGGACACCCTGTATATATATATACTTATGTCAATTCGTGTATATGACAATCTTTAGTGCACTAGTGCCGAACCAAACCTCCTATTAGAACTCAACTTTGTAAATATCTCTGTTTTACTTATAGTGAATTTCTCTCTTTCCCTGTTTTCAATTGCAGTAGAACCACAAAACTTGAAGCTTTGATTCCAGAGAAAATTATTTATAAATTAATAATAAACAAGAAGAAGATTCTTCGGGCTCCGGAGTCTTTAAACTAATGAATGAAATAAATTCGGTTGTAGTATGGAGGAAAAAAATTATTTTGACGTATATATGTGTATACATATATATATATATTTAAGCACATTCTCTGCACAACATCCTGCAAACGGCTCCTACAACCGAATTTATTTCATTCATTAGTTTAAAATTATTTATCAAAAGCAGGATTATTTTCTTGGAAGAAGTCACAAATTATCTCGGCTACTCAGTATTTGATAAACTAAAAATTACTAATAAAAATAAAGTATAAAAGATTTCGATTTCTTAACAAAGTACTACTGTAACTGATTTAGAAATTTCTTTTGAAGCATTTTATTTGTCTGCCACGACATTTGAGCAATTTTGGCTTGCTGTTTTTGATGCACATTACTGCAATCATATCGAAGTGTAACGTCAAAAACGAAAAAAGATCGCTCACATAATTTTTCATTTTTGACATCATAATTTAACATAGCTACAGTAAGGAAGCAAGATTCTTAAATATAAACATGGATTTGATGAAACGTGTTTCGAACGAAAGAACACGATTACGCTAGCGAAACACAGAAGTTGCCTAAAACTGTTGCGTAAAAAATAAAAAAATTTACACAGTGTAATAATTTAAAACTAAGTTAACATTCACAATCCAAACAATTAAAAGAGTATTATAAAAAACTTATTTGGCACAGTGTACACACATACACATTAGTGTATTATTGCAATTGTTCACGAAAAAGGAAACTATAAACGTAATATAAATTGCAAAACATCGTTGCAACTTTGATTCATAGTAATTTGATTACTGTTAATTAAGAATTCCCGAAAACTAGAATATAAATAAAATGCTTAATAACTAATATAAATATAAATAAAAATTTCAATATTTAAATGAAAGAATTTTTTTGTACTTAATGTCCAAATCATAAACAAGCTCTAAATTCTTGTTAAGAGCAAATAAAAATTTACTACTTTTAATTGAAATCATGTCCTTACTGATGGTTTATTATTATGCAAAATATTTTAATAATAGGAAGTCTGGCGAACCTCTCTGCTAGTAATTGTGCGATTATCTTATACTTATTGAATCAACATGTCATTTCATGATCGTCATCATAAGAGACAATATTGTTTCTTTCCACACATGATTAACATCTTTCTCTTATTTCTTCGATTATACAAATATCTAGTTACAAGAATACGCATCTTCAAGAAATGTAATATTGGAATAAGAAAAAAATAGATATACAGCTTTTTTATCTGAGTCCTCCAAAACTTCCGTCACACAATATAGGTATGATTATTTAAAAGAAATTACCTGATTTAATCTTGACTAAAAAAGTACATGATTTCTGTGTAAGAGTAAACGCCCTTGCCACTTCAAACGTAGGCCTCGGCACGACGACCTCGCAAGTGATAAAAAAACTGTCGCCAACTGGTTAGTGTTTTTCTGGACCACAGCCAGAAGCTGCTGGTGATGCCAATTATCATCGCCATGAGATACTTGATCATAAAGACCTCGAAATCGGGTCTGCGACCAAGATTACGTGTACGTTCGCCGACCGGACACGGCAATGAATAAAGTGACTGAGGACCTGGTCGAGAGCACATCTCCATATTCCACGTTAGCATCCACTGATCAAAATACGCCTGCTCGTAGAAGAGGCAAGCGATTACGATCAGAGCAGGTACGATATACAGCACAGAAAAAATGCCTATGCGAATCATGAGCTTCTCGAGCTTGTCCGTCTTTGTACCATCGTGTTTCATTACTGTACGAATGCGGAATAGCGAGACAAAACCCGCCAACAAGAATGCAGTACCCAATAAGAGGTAAACGCAGAGTGGCGCCAGTACAAAACCACGCAGAGCTTCTACGTTCCAAAGACCGACGTAGCATACTCCGGATAATATATCACCTGTGTAAAAAAAAACAACAAATTATAGAAATTACACAATACATAATTTCGCAAAAATAATACTATAAATTTTTCGTGTATAAAACACTAATATTTTATTTTATATATATAGTTATTTAGCTGTTTCTCACCTTCCACTTTACCCATTGCCAATATAGTTACAGTTTTCACAGCTGGTGCAGCCCAGGCAGCTAAATGAAAATACTGTGAGTTGGTTTCAATTGCTTCATGTCCCCACTTTAAGCCAGCAGCCAGGAACCACGTGAGAGTGAGGATAACCCACCAAATGCTTGAGGCCATGCCAAAGAAATAGAGAACCATGAAGAGAACGGTGCACAGTTCATGTTTAGTACCCTGAGTAATAGTAGATGCCATCTGTATTCGAATGCCCATAGGTGGAGGAAATGGCTCTCTGCAAGCTATGGAGTTGTCTGCTGCCCAACCAATCACATAAGCTAGTGCCACCATCAAGTAACACACAGACAAGAAAATTATGGGTCTTTCAGGATACCTACAAGAAAAAATAATTTATTTCATTTTGAACTTCTCTAAATGTTTACATATCATAATACTACATAAATTTATTATCATAAGCATAACTATATTTGATGATGTTATAAAACTCAAACTCAATTTTCAGAAACTTTACCTAAATCTATCTGTATCGATGAGAAAAGTCAGAAATGTAAAAAAACATGAAACAGCACAAATGGAAGCCCAAGCGCCCACCCATACTCTCGAAAATCTTCTTTCTCTCTCTGTGAAAAACATTCCATCACAAGGTGCTCCACAATCAGGTTCTACTTTGTCACCAACTTTTAGTGAATATCCTAATCCATGAGGAACTTTAAATTGAACTGGACAAACAAAGCCAAAGTCTCTGGCACCTAGAGCAAAACCACCTCCTCCATAAGGTTTAGATCCTTCGTTCCAAGGTGGTTGGAATTCTGCCACTGGCATACGAGGTGGAGGATAGACAGGTGCAACAGGCTCTGGAGACTTGGTAGTCTCATTAGTACCCACACAGAGTGCAACACCATCATTCTCTGGCATCTTGGAGCAGTCCAGAGCCTCTGGCCACGCAAAACCAAAACTATTCATTAATCCCTCGCAGCCTGAACGCGCACTTTCACACAATGATCGGCAGGGAGGTATCGCTTTCTCGAGGATAGTGCAGACAGGTGCGTACACTGTGCACAGAAAGAACCGTAGATCCGGACTGCACTTCATCTTCACAAGCGGCATGTATTGATGCACTTCCTGGGCGGCATCATCTTGCTTTTGATGGTTCATCAAATTCGGCATGATTGTCTCGTTATACGGAATGTCCATGCAAAGATTGATGGCAATGGGCTCGCAGCGGCCGTGATGGGGAATGAAATCACCACCGTTCAAAGCGGTGGATGAATGCAAAGCAGCGGTAACCATCACGACGCTGTACAGAACCATGCCGATCGTCGCTATCCACATCTTTGACATGTTACAACCTCCTCTTCTGCGTGATGCGCGCACAAACACACACACACACACACCGTCTTGAGCTTTCACGGACAGCGCAAACCGCTTGCGCGGGACGTGTTAATGTTTATACACATCTATATAAATTACAATATCAAAATAAAATGATTACGAATAATCAAAATAATGAACAAGGGATATGAACGAAAGTGCTAATGACAAGCAAGTGATCGCGATGACGGACGCGAAGTGGCGTGTAAACAGTTATGGTCATGGAGTTACGTTCCAAAATCCTACTTTGATAACCGAAAACTATACTGCACGTGACGTAAAATATAGCATTTAAGTAACCAATGTGAGATTTTGGAACGTACAGTCGTGATGTAAAGAAATAAGGTGTCATTCCGCAAATGCGCAATAACAGCCAATCGGAATTTCGCAAATTCGATACAACGAAATGGCGCTCGATAGTATCTGAATTAATTAATATTATCTAAAATAAATAATAGTGTCTAACTTAAATTTCGGACCGCTGGCGGAGACCGAGGGAATAGAAGTAGCCAGAAAAGAAATTTCAAAGAAATACGTCTCCTGGACCGGAATGATATGGTGCACTCCTCTGTACTTCCGTTTATAATTGAATTATGCGGGCCGCCAGCGGCTCGAGATCAAAGGAGAACGGCGCGCGGTAGTAGGAGCAGCCGGAGAAGAAATTTCCAAGAAATACTTTCGCATGGAACTGCATGATATAGTGGCACTCCTCTGTACACACATACGTACGAGTATTTTCGTCCATTCAGTTTCTTTTCTCAAATCGAACGCAATGTAGAGTTTCTTAGGGAGACAATCGCTTCTGATTGGACAGAGAAAAAAGCTGCCCAATGACGTCACGAGTTTGCGACTCTTTCCCCTAAGAGGGGAAGTTCTATGTCATTTTGTGTGTGATAGCCCTTAAATATTATATTATCTACTTAGTCTTAGAATGGCGTATGGACTAACTTAAATCGGTCCTTTGAACCATATATGCACCAAACCTATATTATCTACTTGTTACGTAGTGACGTTACCTTTCCTGCATCACTGCCTGCTTATGGCGATTTAAATTAGCGAGATATAATTACCGGTGTGTATATAGAGTGCTGATATTACATTAAAGTTATAGCACACTGTCTCTCAGTGGTATATTAAGTTAATATCTGAACTTAGAGTTTTGCACACAGTCGGAATTCATCTCCTATAACACACACGTATACTACATGGTAAATGTGTGTGTGTGATATCAATATATTACACATGTATACCACAGAATTCAATGTTAAAATATAATCAATTTTTTATTAGAAGTTGATATGTATACATACAAATGTATTTAATAGATTGTATAGACTTTTTCCCACATTCTGTATTGTTTGTATTGTTATATGTGTATTGTTTTGTTCTAGTTTCACAATGTATTTGTTAGAGTATCTAGCACACAACTGGAAATACAGCAATGCACCCGAAGGCCAAGCACCGTTTGAAAAAGTGATTGGTTTAACCAAATTTGGGTTTGGCGCTAGCTTTGGAATTGGTATATATGATTGTGTGCTTCTAACTCAAGCATACCAATTCTGGGAAGTGGTGAATTGCATGTCTTATTGGATGATACCTATCACTGCCATGTGCGCTACTTTTGCTTCAGTGGCATACACAGTGACAAAAATTCGAGGACAAGACGGATATGTCAATTATGC
The DNA here is from genome assembly GCF_002006095.1 of Pseudomyrmex gracilis. Classification (NCBI taxonomy): domain Eukaryota; kingdom Metazoa; phylum Arthropoda; class Insecta; order Hymenoptera; family Formicidae; genus Pseudomyrmex; species Pseudomyrmex gracilis. Next base: position 271,584 of record NW_018020617.1, read on the forward strand.
TCTAGCCTGTATGTTTTGTGTTCAAAAACAAATAATATACATTGTTACGTGTAAATTTAACACTGTTACACGCAATTAATGAATTTTATTTACAGCATTAGCTTCCGGTGGAGTTTTCTATAAATGGCAGAAAAGAGGAACATTGAGCTATCACGCCACTGTTGTAATACTTGCAGGTGCCATGTTAAAGAAACATCATGATTTTATTGGTGAAACACCATTTCCAATAGAAAATCTTAAAATACGCACTTCAAACGCCATTGTCCCCTTTGATTTCTCCCTTGTTAAGGATCCCAGAGGACCCAGACCTTGGGAACAATAATCTCCTCAGAAAAAAATAATTAGTACTTTTATTTTTTATTATGTAAGTGAAGGATGTACTGTTATACAAAATGATGATAGAAAGAGGCACAATGAGTGTATCTTCTGCTTTTAACATAATATTCATTCAAGTGATATAATATATTCAATATAATATTTATTCAAGTTCTAGTACAGGAAATAAAGAGTTGTAAAATAACATTGTGTGGTCTATATTACATATGAAAGAATTATGTAAGCGTTTCACCCTTTGTGACCTGTTAAATAAACACATCATTGTTGATATATATAGATTTCAGAAGATATTTACTATTTAATGTATTATTGCCACTATATAAAAACACGTTAACAAGTGACATTACTTGTTTAGCATATTATCTATAGATTATTTACAATTGTAGGAAATTTAATAAAAATTAACTTACACATGCTTCGAGATATTCAATTCTCCTTTCAAGAGTTGTGAGCTTTTCGTTAAGAACAGCTATTCTTGATCTACAAGACATATCTGAAACACAAATATTACGTTAAAATATCAACACTATGTAATCTGGTGTTTTAATAGTTTAATAAACGCAAATTAACAATATTTATAAGACATAAATATTTAAAATAGCATGATAAATCACCGAAAGAATTAAGAAAGTCCGTAATCTTTTTAATACTGCCAGTGATGACTTCTATGTATTCCCGGTTGGCCCAGTCTTGTTGAATTTGCTTTTGTATTGCTTCTCGATGTATGGCTGCCATCTCACACAATGTAGTTATTGTTTTTATAATTTTTTTTTGTAATAAATTATAAATATAACAATACAAAAACCTATATTGTGTGTGTATGTAATTTATCACATTAATCGAATCATATCGAGATCATGGATCATCTCTTTCTCTTTTTCTTTTCTTTCTTTCTTTATCTCTTTCTCTCTTTCTCTCTTGATAGAAAAATGACAACTGGCGAAAAACTAATTTTCTTGAATCTTGAACGGCAAATTCAACGTTGGAAAGTTACGACGTGTTTTTCTCACATTTAGGACTGCGTTCAGAAACTCAACTCGTGCTATATACACTGTTGGTTTGGTTTGGTGCAAAACTGGCTCAGTGGACCGAGTTAAGTTAGTCCATACGCCATTCTAGAATATAAAGGCTGTGTTCCAAATTTACTACCAGCACGCTGCCAGTGCTAAAATTATATAATATATGTGACGTAAACTATAGATCTTTAGCGCTGGCAGTGAATTTTGAAACACAGCCAAAGAATATACAAAGACTACTACAGCAAAACATACGGCTATGCTTTGGCTGTGTTCAGTTAAGCAAGATGGAACGAACTAATGGAGGAAATGCAGGAAATACAGGAATTCATTAGTTCCAATTCCTGTATTTCCTGCATTTCCTCCATTAGTTCGTTCCATCTTGCTTAACTGAACACAGCCTTTGCTTTGCTTAAAATCAAAAAATTATGTTGTCGACTGAAGAAGACCGAGAAACGATACTTCCGTGACGACGGTTACGTTGGAACTTTATATATACACTGTTCGTTCAAAGTACCTATACTGCGTTTAATTTGAAAAGAGAAACCGGATACCACGAAAAAACTCGTCCGTTTCGCGCATCTTTCTACCAGAAAGTCCCATCTGTTTCACTCAGCCATTGGCTGCGTTCAAGTGCTTAGCAAGCGCTTCGCGCTTATACTCCGTGATTGGCCTCTTCTTGTATATCTATTTGATATGTGAAATGTATACACCAATGATAAGCAACAATCGCAAAACGCTTGCTAAGTGCTGAGTTCTGCTGAACACAACGATTATATACATATATATCTATACAGGGAGCCTCGCAGTCTCTCTCTCTCTCTGATATACTATAGATATCTGTGCGGACTGTATCTCTGTTGTGTTGTATATAAGGCGAGATTCGCAAAAAACAATAGTTCAGCTTTGCCTAGAATCAGAGCTTCACCGAAAAGGAACATTGTGTGTGAGTTTGTATAACATATACATACGTTAGTATCGACAAACTGCACGCTTTATTTAATCATGCAACACACTAAATAAATTTATACATTTTCTGATCCGATTTGCTGACCGAGCTTTCTGCGACCAACAAACCATTAATCGACTAAAACATTTAATCTACGTTCTATAATTGCGATGTAGAACGTAGATATCTCGTTCGCCATTTTTTTCATTTTTTATTTCATGTATATATAACAAATATATAAGATTTAGATCTCGTTTTATATATTTCGAAACATCATTGTATTTAAGCTTGTTCCGTGCTGAGATTGCATTTAAGGAGATTTGGAGACTGTTAATCAGGGAGGAAAGGAGAATTAGATGGTATCTACCTTACCGACATTGTAAACTTTACATTTGATAACAACGCACAATTGCTACAAACCAGCTTGTTTCGCTGAACAATACTCTACGCAGTAAATCACCAACTGATGCCATGTACGCTGTTGCCACGTTTTCTTCATAACTCTGAGAATCGTCGTTTTTGATGTTTTAAATTATTTTTGTCTTTAATTGCATGGAAAGGTTTTTTCATCTTTTGCACAGTGATTCCTAAGTTCTGAATCTACCAGTACAAATTTGTTCAAATACCTGTGTCATTTTTACCTTACTTTTTTTGTCTGTTAAAATATGAGTTAAAACACATGTTGAAAGTTTAGGAATATTGAGTTTTCAACAACAATTTTCTCGGAATTTTCCATGGAAATAAATATTTAAAAAATTTGTAAAATTTTATTTTATGATCAAGATTCTCTCAAGTTTCAAAATCTTTCGTCATTTTTTAAAAACGTCCCAAATGTCCTCCTAGAACTTTGATTGAACAGTCTTGTCTTTGATTGGACAGTCTTGCCCACGAGTATTTTATGAAAAATGCATAAATGATGCATTGCATAAAAATGCATCATTTATGCAATGATGCATTTTTCATAAAATACTCGTGGGCAAGACTGTCCAATCAAAGGCAATGCTTTGAAGCATTTGTATTGGAACTTGAATTATACTTTAGATCATAACCCGGTAAAAAATTTTTTATATATACTTGTACACAAATTAAAATAATTATATCTAATTATGCAAATTTATATGCCGAATATGTCCATACAATTTTATACACGGAGAATTTCTTTTTTAAGAGAATAGCTTCAGAAATATTCCATATCAAATTACAAAATAACTCTATTAGTATCATGTTAGATACAAAAAATTATATAAAACTATATTTTTACTATATTTTTAAAAAAGTTTTGATATATAATCATATATACTTATACACAAATTAAAATTACTATATCTAATTATGCAAATTTATATACCGAATATGTCCATACAATTTTATACGTGAAAAATTTTTTACCGGGAATGTAAAATAGGAATTGGAAAAAGAATTACACAGAATTGTGATTATTCTGTAAAATACCGAAACAATGCAAAGTTATTGATTTTGTAACTAAAAAAAGTAAAAACAAGAATTTTTAGACAAATATATAAAAGAAACATATCAATATAAAAAAGTGCATCATAGTATAGATATCAAATTATAATTATCAATAATCTTTTCATTGTTTAAAGTATTTTAAGTCCAACTTCATGCGGAAAGGTATATACGTTTCTTACCTGTGCTATATGTTCCAGATGTTAGATCTTTCGTGGCATATATATTTTAGCGCGGACTTTTAAAACACTCGTGTTATACAGGGTAATTTTTTTAAAAATTTTCCAGCTGATTATCTCGAAAAGCAAAAAAACTAAAACACACGCGTTTTATGATTTTGAGGAGGAAAGAAAACAATATTATCAGTTTTTTTCTTTAGAAAGCGTTTTCAAGGTCATTTGAAGGTCGAATGTCGTGCTGGCGTCAAATTACGTGAAGTCAATATTACATAAATGTGTTTATTGTTGATATTTTGGTTTGAAATTTTATTGTATATGTATAGGTGGAACCTAGAACTGACGAAAACTCTCAATGAAAAGTGCAGTTTTCACCTTTTTTCTGTAGTTTTGAGGAAACTGCGTCGTTCTGGAACGTGAAGTTAGCACGACAGTTTTTAATTTTCGGTTTTTTAATATTAAAAATGCGGAACTTTTGCTTTACTACAAAACTTTTTTACTAACTTTTGTAGTAGGAACTGTAGAACAATGAAAAGTGCTACTAGAACTATCATTATTTTGTAAAAATAAATAAAACGTCGTGCTAACTTCACAGACGCCACGCAATACTGGCCGCCGCCGTATTCCGAGAGAGAATGCACACTTAAAATAATTGATCTCGTGCCGAGCGACATTCAAATATATTTGTTATTGCCGCGATTCTATTATGAACAAAAATTAAAAATTTTTACTTTATGTCACATCTGCAATAGATTTCCAGTACTGGCAGTGAATATCGGAACGCAGCCTAAGATTCTGTTTTCCAGCAATTTATTACAAGTTCTTTGCCTGAATAAATCATTATTGTTTTTTATTATTGTTATTTAAATTGTATATAGATTAAGTTTCTTTTATGCCCAATAATTCCGCCTCAAGAGCCCATGTCCTTCCGTAAATTTCAGTTAAGAGGATGCTGAACCGTCCTCTAAAGAGAATGCCGAACCGTCTTGTTTTACCAGTAAATTTGTAAATTTATTTATGGAAATATGCGTTACACTAGTTACGTTTATCAATAACTTGATAAATGAAAAATAAAAAAATAAACTAATTCTGATTTAGTTGCATGTTTATTTTTATTTAGACCTTGTGACAACTTTATGTAATGTAAAAATAACTTTTACGCAATATTTGATAAGTTGAAAAGTAATTTTTTATAATCACGAACTTATTGAAAATATCTACATATCTATATATTTTACTTCTCACATAGAACAAAACATAGAAAAATCTCATTAGACGTCTATTACATATCGTATAGAACTGTGGATTCTAATGAGGGTTTTGTTCTGTGTGACGCTATACTTTAATGAGTTTAATCTTTGATTAGCGTGCTTTTTTTCTTTTCGCAAATAGGCGTATGGGACATACGGGCTTATAATTTAATTTTTATTTAATTATTTTATAACAAGATTGACTTTCATCACATATATATATATATATTACAGCGCATTGTCTATGTCAGGCGTGTTATGATTTCGGGACGATGCAGTCTTTTATTAACAGTTTATCATTTGTTCAAATTTTCTAAGAAGCGATTCATATATAAATATTATACGGGATCTCGTGTGATTGAAGGTACTTCATTCCCAATAATTAAGCAACACATTAATAGGTAATCATATATGTGCGCATACACTATTATATTTAACAAAGAGTAATTCTCGAGTATGAAATTTATTAATCACTTATTTAAAACAGATTGCATCATAAATCACTTCGGATAAAGATCTGTCACTATCTGTTTTTAGAATGGCATCAACATCTAAAAACAACGCTAAGAACGTTAGTTGTTCTGGCGTGAAAAGACTAAATCGCTTGAGCTTGGAAAAGTCTCCGTATTTGCTGCAACATGCAACTAATCCCGTGGATTGGTATCCGTGGTGCGACGAAGCTCTCGAAAGAGCGAAAAAAGAAGATAAATTGATTTTATTATCAGTCGGATATTCTACGTGTCACTGGTGTCACGTAATGGAGAAGGAATCGTTTGAGAACGAAGAAATTGCTCAGATTATGAATGGAAATTTTGTTAACATCAAAGTAGATAGAGAAGAAAGGCCCGATATTGACGCAACGTACATGCTATACGTTTGTGTAAGTTATTAAATCTAAAAAAAAACAAATATTTATATTAACTTATTATTTGAAATTTGATATTTTAATATTTTTAGTAAATTTATAAGAAGCAATAATTAGAATATATTATATATGCAGTGTTGTGCATATGTGTTTGTGTGCATAGCAAACGACAGGAGGGGGCGGTTGGCCAATGACTGTTATTCTGACTCCAAACTTAATCCCAGTGTTAGGTGGAACGTACTTCCCGCCAGAATCAAGACACGGCCTTATCGGCTTTAAGACGCTCTTACTGCATGTTGCACAGAGAGTACATATCTGAAAAAAAAAATGATATTTATATTATTTGATATCAAAATATCAAACGATAATCTTACTTATCTTTTTTTTTTATTTTAGTGGAAAGAACAGAAGAACGAAGTAATCAATTCCACTCTTAAGACATCAAAAATACTGCAGCATATGATCGATAGTAAGCAATGCTTAAAAGTAAGCGAGAGTTGCTTGATAATGTAAAAGATTGAAACATTTCTACATTAGGTTCATGATAATTGATTTTTTATGATGATTTCAGGAAGACGATGTGTTACCTTCATCCGAGTATGCAATCTTGTGCGTTTATCATTTGTCAGATCAATATGAACCGGATTTCGGTGGATTTGGAGAATTCATAGATCTAATCTCAAATCAAACCAAATTTCCTACAATGGTGAAAATTAATATGCTTTTGACCATGTATTCTCTGAGCAATACTCCTGATCTGTGTAAATTGTGCTTAGAAATGTCCATACATACCTTGAAAAAGATAGCTTATGGTGGAATTCACGATCACGTAGGACAAGTAAGACTCGATACATAATGTTGATTATTATGCACGGTTTGATTTATTATAAACGAATCACAGTGTCTTAATTATTTGTTTGTTTAGGGATTTTCGAGGTATTCCGTGGATATAAAATGGCACGTACCTCATTTTGAGAAAATGCTTTACGATCAAGCGCAGATGATCCAAACATATGCTGATACTTACGTTGTCACAAAGGACTCATTCTATTCTGATATTGTAGATGATATTGCAACGTATGTCGAGCGTGATCTACGGCACAAGGTATTATATTCATACAGAACAACCTTGTTAAATACCCATACAAAAAAACTTGATTAAATGTCCATTAGACATGTCTACAGCTCTACGCGATAATGAACGTCTAATGAGGTTTATGTGGATTTTTTATATGTGTATTGTATATTTTATAAAACAACTAAAACAGCACATGGATGAAAAAAATATTTATCACGTAATTATATTTTGTTCAGGAAGGTGGCTTTTATAGCGCAGAAGATGCAGATTCACTTCCAAAGATGGAAGCTTCTGAAAAACGAGAAGGCGCGTTCTACGTGTGGACTTACGATGAACTTAAGGCTGTTCTGAACAAAAAGATACCTGGCAACGATAACGTTTGTTTTCTCGATCTCGTTTGTCATTATTTTAACGTAAAGAAAGAAGGAAACGTATCAAGAAGTCAAGTATGTTACTATTGAGATTGCACAGTAAGAATATTTATTCTATGAATATATTTATTTATTTTATCTATAAATTTATTTATTGCACAGTAAGAATATTTATTCTATGAATATATTTTATTTATTTTATCTATAACTTTATTTATTTTATTAAGTTATTTTTTTTTTTTAACGGTTTAATGACGGCCGAACAGTTTCTGAACATGTTCTGAACATGTCAATTATGTAACCAAAGGATTAGTAAATACATTAAGCTAAACACAGTTTAGAATGTGAACACAATTTTAATTGGAACGCTATAAAGATTTTAGATATTGAATCGAATTATTATAAAAGATTGACATCAGAAATGTTACATATAAAACTCTGCAAAACAATAGTTTGAACATTCAATAATCTCTATACAGATAGTGCTTTACACTTTACTATATCTGTGTATTTATATGTATATGTGACGTTCTATGTTGATTTAAACTCAGTGCGAAACACACACACACACCGTCATAAATAATTACATTGCGATTCCGTCTTCTATTCTCTATTTTAATTATATATTTAACAATTTATAGTGACGTTTTTATTTTTTTACTTCATTGTTGATACGTTTTTGCACATAATATTTTATTTATTTTTATTTTTTTAAACAATATAATTAATATATTTATATTAAGTTTGACAAATATAAGTTAGTAGTAAGAGTTTTTTTTGTAATTTGCAATGTAACATTGCAACTCTCTGAGAGGAAACAATAAATATTTCTATCTATTTATCTATCTAAGTTTAACAATCTTTCATTAATGTTTTATTACATTTGTTGTTTATATTATATTAGTAATTGACTGAAGAGGATTTGAATTAAAGTCGAAACATTTTGACAAAAAACACTAAGTAAAATTATTACCAAATATCTTGCAATAATTCCGATTAGCCGTTATTAAATTGTTTAACTTTGGAGTTCCCATATCGAACCGGAAGTCATCTCTCAGTACTTTGTATTATTTATTTTTTTTTTAATTTCTGAATGATCTTTGATATAGGATCCTCAAGGCCATCTCACTGGCAAAAATGTGTTTATTATATATGACGAAATAACAAATACTGCGAGTAAATTTGGAATTAGCGTGGAAGATGCACAAAAGTACATTAAAGAGGCCTGTCAGATTTTATTTGTGGAAAGATCGAAAAGACCGCGGCCTCACTTGGACGATAAAATTATCACAGCGTGGAATGGTAGTGAATTGTAGTCACCAATGCGCTATCACGATGAAAAGTGACGGTTGCGTTGTTATTATTTCGTTCTATAATACATGCTTTCACAAAGCCTAATGTAATCAGCGATCTATTTGCAGGTCTCATGATAAGTGGCTTTGCACGTGGAGGAGCAGCTGTGAGAAATGAGAAGTACGTGGAATTAGCAACAAGTGCTGCCAAGTTTGCAGAGCAATATCTGTTTGATAAAAATAAAAATGTGCTACTTCGCAGTTGCTACCGTGGAGAAAACGACAAAATTATGCAGACGTGAGTGCTGTCTTATTTCTGTGTCACAACGCAGAAGCTACTGCTACGATATAATTTATAGGAGTGTACCAATAAACGGCTTTCTTGCGGACTATGCGTATCTCATAAAAGGATTGCTCGATCTTTACGAGGCCAACTTCGATCCACATTGGATCGAAGTTGCCGAGAAGCTGCAGAATATACAGGACCAGCTGTTCTGGGATTCAAAGGATGCTGGTTACTTTTCCACGGTTGAAGATCCTCAGATAATTCTACGGCTTAAAAGCGGTACGCTCGCTGCTCTGTGATAATTTTAGTTTAGCCATTAAATGTTAGAATATATCTTAACACCCGCAGCATTGGCAGTTACATCGAGTAAACGAAATCGAGCGAAACCACTTCTGTCATAAAGATCATTTTATCCAAATATTTATAGCGTGTTCTTTGGTGAATATATTTCATTATATCTTCACTATAAACTTCTCTCGGCTTAATATACGAATAAAAAAATATATATAAAAAATATAAAGAATTTAATTTCTTTTATTAGATACATCACAAAAACAAATTTGTTTTGTCAAACAATATTTTTGAATTGAAATGAGTGCACAGTGTGTGTCTTTGCAAAATTTGATTGTTGATATTAAGTCGTAGAGAAGTGAATATTGTTATAGTGAATATTGTTATAGTTTATGATTGCATGGAACCGTCCGGTAATGCGATCGCATGCTCCAATCTACTTCGTTTGGCGATCTATCTCGATTATGACGAATTTAAGGATAAGGCCAAACAGATTTTACGTACATTTAACACCAAGATTGAAAAAGATCCATCAGTACATATCCAACTGATATTAGCTCTGCTTGAATATCATAACGGAACGCAGGTACGTAACTTATCATTTATTGCTAACTTGAGATACGCGCGGAAACAACAACGTCGTCACAATATTAGGCATCATGGTGGAAAATTTTTTTCCAGATTTATATAGCAGGGAAACGGAACGCCGAGGATACGATTGAGATGCTTAATGTTGTTCGCGAGCGTCTAATACCCGGTCGGGTGTTGCTCTTAGCCGATCCTGATGATCAGGATAACATATTGCTTCGCAAGAACGCGATTGTCGGCAAGATGAAACCTCAAAAAGGTCGAGCGACCGCTTTCGTATGTCGACATCATACGTGCTCTCTACCTATTACGGATTCCAAAGAACTTGCTACTCTGTTAGACGATAAGGAAATTAGCGGCATGTGATCTGAAATTGTGTGAGATAATTAGTTTTCTAGTAAGAGGAAGATAATAAAAAAAATATTTTTTGTCTATTTTAATAGAATCATCTTGCACAAAATAATTTCCTTTTGTGCTAAATAATGTTAACTCAAGTAGTTTGGTATAGGGAGTTAAAGCGCTAGATTGCAAACAGATTAATAGCGTGTTACAGTCGAATAAAATGACTTAATAATACGGAGTGACACAACAATAATTAACTTAATCCTGTAAATTGCATTATAATCTTTGGAGATTTGTTCTGAATATTATAAATATATATGGAAAAAATATATTAAACAGTTTTTCTTTTCTCTCTTTCTCCTCACTTATTTTTTCCTTTTTTATCATTTATTTGTTTCCTGTCTACTTTCTTATTTATCCCGATAATCGAGAAAAGTATTTTACGAGACGCCAAATACTGCAGATCATACCGCAAGTAACACGGAACACGCATGGTTGATGTCTATTTTCGGCTGCACGCACGCGCGTGCATCGGAGTCGATTAAGGTCGACGACGACGCGTTTGTAACATCCAACAATTTTCATCGTTTCCGGAACACAACGCCGACTTTAATATATGTTCAATACTTTGTATAATCCAGTATTTGATTATCACTACTATTTTGTCTCTGTCTCTTGTTTGAAATTGTAATGACTATATGTACGTACACTCTTCGTCTTTTCCAATTTCCGAGTAAAAATAGATAAAGCATGTACGAAACTTAGTCTCGAGAAAGCATTGTTTTAGTTTCGATTTTGACATTTCATTAAGAGCTCCTTAGAAGGAGCTTGCGATATGTAAGATCAAAAAATTTTATATGTAATACATGTTTTATATGTAATTTTATATATATCTACACACACAGAACTCTATTATACGTCCATTACGTGTTGCATGGAGCTATGAATGTTCTGTGTGGATGTACGTCCAAATATTTTTTCTCGTATACTTATATTAATATTCACTCACACACACTCTTTCTATCTCTCCTTCTCTCTCAGAAAAAATAAAATTTCTAATAGTTTTACACGTATTACTTTCAAAGAATATTTGTGTTTGCGAGGCATTAGTTGTTTAAGTTTCAATATACAAAATACGAATTGGAAAAAAGTTGTGCTGCTTACAACACAACGAGTAAAATTGCTTTCTTGTTCTTTTTAGCGAACAAAGTTTCGTCTTTCGGAACAACGTATCGCATTATTAAATCATGTATCAAATAACTCTCCGTAAAAGTTTTTTCCCTTATTTTGAAACGGGTCGAGAGAAACTATTTTCTTTTCTCCGAAATATCTTTGGAAGAAAAATCGCCTCGATAGCGATCACCTCGTGATGATCGTCGTTGCCCATCAATTAGCTCGGCATATAATTTTGAATGTGACTCTTCGAGAGAGAGAAAGATATACTACTTCGAGCGGTGGTGAAGAAAAAGGTACAAGTGTCACTTAGCCGGCACCGAAAGTGAAAGCGAGCAGGATCTCAAGGACTCTACCGGATTCTCTCAGTTGCCTCTTCATCCCTCTGTTTTTCTCTTTCTCTCCGTCTTATCCGCCCTCGAGTATCAGCCTCGAGAAGAAATCTCTCTCGGTTGACCGAGAGAGAGAGAGAGAGAGAGAGAGGAAAAGGAGAGAAGAGGAGAGGAGAAGAAAAATGATGCGCAAAAAAACGAGAAAAGCGAGAGAAAGAGTAGGAAGATGTTCCGGAATTTTTTTTCGAGGGCGAATGTTGGAGGTCGCGCAAAACTTGCGGATGAAGCGCGAGGAATATAGACAGGCAGGGGTCGCGCATGCGTTTACCTCTTCCTTGGTGAAGGATGTTCGACATTTTTTCAGTCACCGGTCGACGCTGCGCCGCGCGCCGTCGTCGTTGTGTTGCGTGCTGGAAATCGCGGCGGTGGCGTTTAGCTGCTACTGCCACCATCGTGTGGAGTCTTACATCCGCGCTTACATCGGCTCACTCTCATTTGTACAGTGCTCGAGAGATTCGCGGGACTGATAGATAGATATCGATAGATTAATTATTAAACATAATAGAGAGAGAGAGAAGATTTCTTTTTTTCCAAAGAAGAGAGAAAATAATCTCTCTGATCGCACACTTTGCGTGATTTGATCTGACGGAAATTTCTCTCGAGAAAGAATTAAACGAAGAATCTGCGTTTATATGTATTGCGTGACCTCGTTGTGAGAATAGCGAACACGACCATCCTCTAGGGACACCGCGATACCGGGGCAAGGTTACTGCGCGCTCGCTCCGTGTTCCAGGTGAGGAGCGCAGGTGAGAACACATCGAGCAGGCGCATCGAGGCAATTTTCAGTTCTTCGTATTCGCGTGCTCGCTGTCATCCCTCTCTCTGATTTCACATAAGATGCGTTCGGTAGGTGTTCGCTCTCTGCCTCGATCGCAAGAGCGCGGACTAATGTGTAGCGAGCGTCGAGATTGAGATAAAAAATTCGAATATAGGAAAGAGATCGTTATATATCTCTGTCTATATAGAAAAGAATTAATATAATCAAAGGGGAGTTTCGACGGATGAGAAACATCCTCGATGATGTCGTTGGGATTCGAGAGCGGGATTGTTCGCGTAATCGGTCGAGAGTGATCGGGCGATGAGAATCTTTTTCTGCGAGAAGTCGCCGTACCGTCGCCTCAAGCAGCAGCTACCTGCCCGGATGTCGACGAGGCTGCGACTTTGTCGCTGAAAGAATTGCCAAGGAAAATCGGCTTGCCGTGCGCGAGAAAGAAAAGGAGAGATTCGTCGAGAATGTCGCTGCATTATCCTCGGAGATACCGGTACCGATCCGCGTCGAAGGCAAATGGCGGAGGAATCGGGAGTTCTGGCGAGCAGGGTTCCGATAGCGACGTGGAGGAACTCAGCGATCTCGAGGACGATGAAGACGAAGACGAGGATGGGGCGTGTATGTCTGTCAACAGACGTGCGGTGAGAAGAGGAAACGAGGAGGATGATGAGGACGGTGAAAACGGCCGGAACGATGATGATGACAACGACGACGACGACGACGACGACGATGATGATGACGACGACGACGACGATGACGACGACGAGGACGACGAGGATGACGACGAGGAAGAAGAAGGCGAGGGACTGCCTTATCCAGGTTTCGTTCCTATTGCTCTCAGATATCTCGACCAGACTACACGACCGCGCAACTGGTGTCTCGCGCTGATCACTAATCCATATCCTTTTTATACTTTTCAACTGTGGTATGGCGTATCGCTTTATGAAACTTCGAAATAATTAAATATAATCTTTAATTATTAATATAATTAATAATTAAATATATTTTTGCACAAAAACGACATGATTTTAGCATACGATATACAAACCTGAAATATTTCCGAATGATCTAGAGTATCAGGTCTTGAGACCCTGATGAAGTAAGAGGTGAAATGTTCACGAAACGTCGATATAAAATATTAACGATAAAAAACATCTTCGAATGTTAATACAACACACCGCGAAAGCATCAAATATCAGATCTTGAGAAACTCTTCGAAAGAAATTCAGAAATACGGATCTCTTTCAAATATATTATGTCTGTGCGAAAAATAAAGTCCAGATTTCGGATATGAATTCGAGACAATTAAAATACTGTGCTTTGTGACATCAAAGCAACTCTTGGCAAAAAGGGCAGAACGTCTTTTAAAAGTTTTCACGGACTCTAAAGAGTTTTTCTCTTCAACGAGACTAAGAAACTTTTTTTAAAAATTTCGTTTTCTCTTCCAAATTGTTTTTTACGTTTGGTACACTTTATGCATTTAGTATTTTAGCTTAGAAAATCTTTTCTGACATGAGAAAACGAGGAAATTAAAGAGTTAACGATTGAATGTATATCGAATTTTCGCAATAGCTTTTGTAGAAAGTACATCAACTACGTCTTGTGTACGCAATTTACGAACACACACACACAGATTTACTTTTCACAGACACGGTGCGAACTAATTCCACAGTCGATCTTTATTAGGAATTTATTTCATCTTTCTGACAAGGCGCGTGCGTCAGCATTCAACCTTTATCGGACTTTGCTGAGTTTTCTAAGTCGACGCGTGTAAAGGCAACTAAAATCAAATATAACATATCGAGATGCTTGTTTATTCACTTGAATAAATTGTCATCGTCTCTCGCTTTGATATTCGCGAATATCGCATACAATTCTCTGTTTACTCAATAGATCATATATTGCAAGAAAACACTGCTTCTAATGATTGATAACCATCTATCTGTTCTCTTTCTCTTTCCTTTTGCGATATCTAAAAACACGTGTAAAAAAATTATCGCATGTAAAAGCATCGTGAGAACTAAAACAGATATTTTTTACATATTTTTTCTTCACGTTTTGATCGAACGTCCGGATTGACAATTGATGGAAGACGCTTTATTCTGAACAAACTGGATGATATATTTTATTTTTAGAATAAAAGAAATGAAAAAAAAAAAAAAACATTCGTATTATTTTAAGGAAAATTAAAATTGATTCTTGTTCTTTCTGAAAGAGATATATTTGCAGAGTAAGATTGTGCTACTTATGAAGCGAATAAATTTGCTTCACTTTCTGAAGCAATAAATTAGTCGTCTTCTTGCGCGACACAATCAACGCAGCTATTCCTCGAGAATTAATTAAACATGATAGACATTTAATTGTTCTGTTTTCGCAAAACGTCGTTCTTTAACTTACGAAAGCACTTGATATCCAACGAACGCGTAATGTTTCCGCCCCATTTGTGTCGTAAACGTCTCTCTTTATCTCACCCTACATATTTATTATCGCGGAATATCTTCCGAGATCGAATATAGCGAACTCGCGTTGCCAAGAGAGAAAGAGAGAAAGAGCGAGAGAGAGAGAGAGAGAGAGAGAGAGAACGGTCTGAAGACGCCTTAAATAGGTCATTGATTGACCTATCCCCAGCGAATCCTACTGCGCGCGTAGTCGCTTTCCACAGTAGTACAGTTCTCCTCATCTTTTCTCTTTTCTCTCGCATCGCGCCAGAGAGATTTTCCTTTTCTTCTCTTGCGCAGCATCCCGCGTTCCTCTCTCTCACTCTCTCTCTCGCTTCTTCTCTTCTCGTTCTTTTTCGGTTCTGGCGCGTATATACGCGGATGTGTCTATATCCGTTTGTACGGGAAATTACCGGGGCCGTGCAGCAGCGAGACGCACCGCACGTGGTGCTGCTACGGCTAGAGACCGGGTAAAGTTTAGTCAGGCGCCCGTCGGAGCAACAAGCACCAAGGGAAACCTCTCTGCGTACGGCGCGACGCGCGCCCAGAAAGATCTCCATTGTGTCGCGGCGGACAATGGACGGGTTGGAACACCACAAATGCAGAGCTTCGCGTCTGTTTTGCGTTTCACGTTGTCTCTTTTCATTTCCCTTGCCTCTCATATTTGCGTTTCATCGCAAAGCGACGGGGTTATCGTCAATTTTATGAAAATCAGGTTTGAAACATATCGCCGATAGGTTTTGTTGGGAATTCTTCGATTGAAATATCAAAAGGTCTTTATTCTTGAATATAAAAGAATATCGAATAGTTTCTCTCTCGGTTACGTTCAATGTGCTATTGTCGCGACAGATATCTCGGATGAAAATCATAAGAATGTGTATTTCGAAGCGTTATTAAACATGCGTTTTATAAAAAAAAAAAAAACCAATATAAAATAAACGGGTTGCATATATGGATTTCAATAGTTTTTCTGTTTATACTGATCGCAGGACCGAAGTTGAATATAATATACTTGAATTTTCGAAATTTTATGAGACATACATCTCGCGAAATTTGTGACGAAGACAATGTAACGTTCTTAACTTATCGATGTTTATCCTCGAGCGGAACCAAGGACAAGCCAGAAAATGTCAGACTGTATCTCTCCTTGAACTACTCGTAATTATGTTTTGTAACTTTATACGCACAAATCTAAGTTTTTTTGTTTCTTAATAAACTTTCTGACAAATAAACATTCTTAATGTTTAGGTTACTTTGCATTAAAAATTGTTTTGTTATCAAAGTGTAAGAACATAATTTTCATGTGAAATAATAATAGATGTATTGTGTTTCTTATAATGTTGCGTTGCAACTTTATTCGAGAATATTTCTTTTATTTAGTTTATAAGATCGCGGATTTGATCCGCGAGCAACTTATTCGAGAATATTTCTTCTATTTAGTTTATTAAGATTTGATGATCTGCGAAGAAATGAAAATTTTATTCAATAGTCATTTTTTTTCTTTTAATTTGATAAGATTTCCGATTCACTCATATGCTTATACGTGAACTATTTCTCGTTTTAAGTTTTTCTTTTGCAACTAAGCAAGTGAAAATTACATGATGAAATTTGTGCGATACGGTTACCAGAGTGTATTTTATATAAATGGCGCAACTTCTGTTTTACTTTGATAGTTTATCTTTGATAGTTACTTCATTACTTTAAGTACTCCAAAACGACTGAGCAATTCTTCATGCTTTAATCTGTGATTACGGGTATCTCCTCTATCTTAATTAACTTGCGTAATACTAATTTTATTTGCTTTACATGAATACTTTGCTGCGAATTACAAAGTTAATTAATATATGCGTGACAATGTCAGAGATGTATAAACACACATCCACGCAAAATTAGTTTCTTAGACATTTCTCGATTATTTTCTTTTTTTTTTTTTTCAGTTTCAAGATCTTTACAGAATGTGAACATTTAGAAGTTTAGAAAAAGAGAGAGAAATTTAGAAGAAGAGAGAAATACTGTATATAGTACGGAATAAGAAACATTGGCCGCATTCAGAATGCAACCATTGTGTAGCGGTTTGTAATGCATCTCAACCGTTGGAAATATATGTATATTTCTGCTGAAGTATTCAGCAGCAAATCACAAAAATCACAACGATTGTTGTGTTTTCCATTATTTTCTACTCGTTAATATTGTTTCGCTTTAATGAGCTTTACTCGTCAGTTTTTCAAGTTCAACATATATGTGTATATGATTGCGTCGCGCTACTGCGACACAATCGTGCGCTACTCATTTAACGACCAAATGAGTTTGTTTTGAGAGCAAGTTTTCTCTCCGTGATCTTCTGTTCGCGCAACTTTGCGTTGTTTTTTTTTTTTTTTTTTTACAAAATTCTCTTCAATTTGTTTCATAAGATTCTCTACAATTTGTCATCAATCGACAACGAAATGCTTAAACTTCGAGTGATTGTAGGACCGGGAAAAACTAATCGAGTTACTCTAAAGCGAGGCAAACGAGGCAATCATCCGTAGCCTCGAACGTCATCGGAAGCGGCAGTCGATCGAAACAATTTGCTCGGCCGCTTCAGTTGCTTGATTGTCTATTAAGCGCCGTGTAAATGAGTGCCGATGAGAAACAGGTTGACGGGCCATCACCGACCGATCGACATATAACGTGCATTCATGTAAAAATCGATTATCTAAGGCAGGTGCTCGCCAAGCTTGGATAAATAGAGACTCGAGCGTCGTCGATTTCTCCATGAGCGTCGGATAGACGCTCGAGCCCTCAATTATCTAAGCTTGACGAACACTGACCTATCATTCACGTTGCGCCCGTCTGTGCGTGCGTGCGTACATGTGAGTATGTGTTGCAATGATGCGGTACAATGATATCGTGATTGTTAATATTCAAAACGTTAATATTCATATCTCTCTCTTTCGCGTTATATAATATAATTTTATTTATATTTTTTATGTACATAAACTACAAAAAAAGAACATTATTGAAGTGTCTTTCTTCGAGATTAATTTTGATAAGCTTTTTGAATATACTAAAATGTAGACGAAAATAAGAATAAAAGGACACATATTTTTTTATATTCTCACACGCCCTTCTAAGAGATATAATTCTTAGAAAAAAAAAAAAAAAAACAGATGTTTCTTTTCAAGCAAATATTGTCGAAAAATAGTAAGAAATGCAGTTATATTTCTGGAATTTAGATCTTGCGTGCTTCCGCAACGCGATATATATATGTATATATAACGGAATGCAAGATTTATGTAAGAGGAATATTGTTGCAATACTATATATAAGCCAAGAATTCTCTCTGTTCGCTGCGATGACATTAATTCTTATACGAACGATACTTAACGCGACTGCGACACACTGTGGCTACTACGATAAACAATTATCTAGGGCCTAGAGCTTCCGAGGTCTCGTAATATCTACGTCGCGCGCACGAGTGACGTAATTGAATTGATTATTTTCCGCTACCGTCGCTCTTATCTTTCAGGGTGATACGCCGCGTTAAAACGGGACGGGATTTATTTTTAACAGACGCACACGTGGACCATGCAAGATAAACGACATTTGTTCCTTCGCAAAATGCTCGTCGTTATTCTGGTAACGATTTAATTACTCATTCCGGAAATGAGGAATACGCTCGTTTCGCTCTTCTGTTCCTGGAATATACAAGCGTGAAAATAGTTCCGTCACGGACGAATTCAGCGCGGCACCAAACGCGATCTTGTTATTTCAGATTAGTATTCTTGCCTTTTTTTTTTTTTTTGGAGAATAACTTATTTAAAAAAGAAAGAAATAATAATATAGATTTAAATCTCTTTCTCTGTTTCATTTCAAATTAAGTTGTCTATATTGTTTATAAAATTCTAATTCTACTATTTCTAAGTGTTGTTTTAAATTTCCAAGACCGCGCAATTTCTTTCACTACACAATTTTAAGTTAACTTCAAAATAACTCATTCTGTATTTTGCAAACAAGTCAAAACAAAGCCGAGTTGTTTTAGCTTTCGATATGTTTCATTTCACACATCGAGCGAACTTTATCTAAGGATCTCATTGTTCTTCCCGTTCGAACACAATAAACGTAAAAATCGAAGACAAATCGCATATAACTTCTATATCGAATGAATTTTGTTGTGGCCAACTATCACGACAAATTGCGGTCTTTTTAGCGTTAATTGTTTTGACACGAGATCGTGCCAAAAGAACGAAAGACATGTTTCTTTTTTAACGACATAAATAGAAAGGACAATGACTTAGGCCTTGAGACAAACGTCGATTTGTGGTCGAATCGCGGGTCATGAACGTCTGAATCCGGAAAAGAGCTTAATTACAGTCGGTATATGACACGCTATCGCGGCCTTTTTTCGCTTGTTTATATCAGACATTTTGTTGAACACCGACTGCGTGTATCATCGACTGCCCTTTCCATATACTACATAATAGAAAAAGTAACATATATATTATAAAAAAAACTTGTGTTTTTAATGATAAAATATCGAGTTTTTAAATGTGATATAAAGACAAAAATTACTTTTTGACAAATTAAGCATTAAAAAATATTGGTGAAAGTTTCCTTTAGGAAAAGCTCTTCTAACAACCTTGTTTTTCACATATATCATAAAGATCATTCTCCTGAATAACTTTCAAAAGCCGTCGCTTATTGTTTATTAAAAAGTTGTTAATAAAAAAAGTTTTATAAATAGACTATCGTTTTCCAATATCGTGCATGCACATTTGAGAAATAAAAATATTTCATTCGTCTCATTCATTAGTTTTTCTACGAAAAGGAGAAAGAGAGAAAGAGAGAGAGAGAGAAGCAATTAAGTCAATGGATAATAACGACAAAATTCAATTGATATTTGTATACGAAAGTGGCAATTATTACTCTATGACATTTTTATCGATATCGAGTGATATTAATCTAATATTCCAAACACTTGCATAATCTAATATTTTATCTCTCAACAGAAATCTTATCAGAACTTTCTTATAACAAAGTAGATGATTGGTTTTTTAATAAAGATGATTTTCACTTGGAACCATATGCATAATACAAGTAAAACGTAACAACAACAACAATACCTTAGATTTTTTATTAAGTTTAAAACACAGCATTTCACATATATGTGAAGTTTGTTACACGGTCTGTTTCAATAGCTACAAAGTATCTCTGAAGATAGACTCAAAATAATTTTAATTTGTAAGATCCAACTGTGAATGCTTAAATGAAATAGAAAAACTAGCAGAACAATTTTCTTAAAGCGGTGGCAGATATGTGGTTTTTTATTTGAAATGTCTTCCGATTTAGTTTATTCTTAATTACTTCGCTCTCTAGTTTAGATCTCTTTGAGATTTCCGAAGAATGTTGTCAAATTTGAACAAATCTGATCGTCATCTTACGGAATGCGCGAAAGTCTACCATCAATCCAGCTCCGTTGCATTAGCGAGCGACGAGCCAAGACATGAGGATTGCCGGCGAGAGAGCTCGATGGAGGCCAAACATTTATTGATCGAACACACTCAGCTTGCACGTTTCGCAGATAACGCAGAAGATGATTCGTCTGTCAAAATCGCCGCGATGTTCTACTTTTTAACGCGACTATTTCTATTCCGTTTTGTGAACTGAGATGAAACGTTACACGTGTTCGTTAGTGTAAGAAACAAGCGAAACGCAATATAAGTTCTGCTTGTGCACAAGTTCGCTGATATCGGCCGCTGGCACACGTGATTGCGCGTATCGGAATGATAAATCGTTATTATGACACACACCATCGTCGTCTGAGCGATCTATCGTGAATCGCGTAGATCGTACGATTTCGTACAAGACGTTCGCGCGCGGTTTTCATGTTTCAACGAAAACGCAACAAATATATCTAATCGACGCTCAAAAAAAAACAAAGACTTTTTGTATTATCATTAACATGTCAAACTCCAACCAGAGATTAGGTTCTTTTGTAAAAAAAAAAAAAAAACCAATTGTAATAAAACAATGTGCGAGAGAGGAATAATTAACTATAACTTAAAATATAAATTAAGCTTTTGGTAAAAAAAATTATTTTTTAATCAAGACTAGTCTGGTGTTAAAAATCATGACTTATCGAGTCTTCTGATTCTTCGTGATATAAGGTTGTTAATGTCTCTGATATCCACTGGAGATTAAACGGAAATGCTCGTTTCGGAGGCACTCTAATGACAAATTAATCCACGAGCGAACGAATTGAGGTGTGTCAATTTGCTTTCATTAGACTGATTACTCTTCCAATCTCCCAACGGTCCCGCGAACATACATCTCAAAGAACCATCTGATAGGTGAAATCGAGAAATATACGATGGCATTTCGTTTGCCCGATAAGCGCGGCAATCGATTTATTTTTAGTCCATTAATTTTCCGTGTTCCAGTCGGAACATTTCATCGTTCGAACACGTTGCAAAAACCAACGAAGGTCGCGTACGAAGATAGACTGGATTCAAGTTGAGATGTCAGATATCCGCAGGTCGCCTATTTGCGGAACAAAAGTGATTTTCGCGATTTCATTTTCAACCTGTCAAACTGCACTTGATCTGTGATGTTATTTGGGCGCGCGCGGGGTCATTCTTGAGGAAACTACAATTAATCCGGCGCGCAACAAGTAGCGCGGAAAAGAATTTTTTAGATAGCGGCCGATTTTACGATCGCAATAGTCTTTATATATTAATAACATTTTTATTACTTTCTAACCTTTCGCGCGAAGAGCCGGCTTGGCTTTCTCACTCTTCTTCGATGTCAGTAAACACACGTTGGCTAACGTACAAACTGGCTAACGTTGGCACGCGACGTCGATAAAACATCGCATGGCCTAACGTCGTGTAATTATTAAAGATAAAAGACAACTCTCGGAGTAATTGAAAAGTCGATGAATATTGCGATTTCTTATTTTTGCACGTCACGCGTCACTTACAGTTACAGTTTTCTTGCATTATCATTTTGTCGATTTTTTCTTTCCCGTGAGTCTAACAATTTTTTTGTAAAGTGAACGTTTGGAGTAAGGACTTCAAATTATCAACAAGTGATAGGCGACAAGAATTGAATTCGGTGTTATCGCAACCAATCTAGAGTTATTAGCGTCGCGATCCACCCGCGCGCGCGAGTTATTACCCGCCTCGCATATTGAACATTAATAGCTACTACTGTGTGTGTGACGCTTATAGAAACTCATCTATATTGTGCGTATAAATCGGAATTGTCGATGATTCTGATTATTTATTTCTATTTTGAAGATTTAAAACAAATCCCGGATTTGAGCGGATTTTTGATCGCGTACAAAAATTAGAAAGAATAGAAAGAATGAGGATAATTTGCGCGCAACCACTTTGTCACGTGCCCTTATGTTACATTGGTATTGTGTTGTGATTTCAGCTTTTTATTGTTCGATTCGTCAGCGTGATAAATAGCGCAACCATATTTTATGGATACGTATGAAAACTGATTACTACAATGATTACCTTTTTTAACAAATTTAGCGGTTATTTTGCGATATGTAAGTATAAAATAACAGTAAAGAACAAAATAGATAGCAAATTACAAGCACGTAGCTCTCGTACTCTTCATTTAGTTCAATGTTTTATGTACATATATCTCAACAGTTTGAGATATACAGCGTTTTAACGTGCGAGAAATATGTGTTCCGTACAATACAGCGCTTGCGTCTACACCGACATGCGCAACAATGTACTGCAATATTGTCCAGCGAGCTAATTTTCAGCATTCTCCTCACGCATTTTTGTCACTCTTGTTTAGTATATTCATTAATAATACATAATGTTAATGCATAATGTTTTTAATGTGTTTTATATGAGCAAAATACTGGAAGGTGTTATTGGAAGAAAATGTTGTAATTTAGGATTTTTTTACGAGTCGTATATCTCATCGATATAATCCATCACTGTGAAATATGTGGAAACAATGCAAGAGTTTTTTTGTATTTTTAAAGGTATAAAGAATAAAAATTTTGTATTCGTAATTTTTTTTTTTTTTTAGTAAAAGACAGTAGAAGTGTTTATTGATATATTTCATTTGTTTCTCACATCGTGTAAATTTGAATAAATAAAATTTTTGATAGCTTGAATACTTATATCCGGAGTTATCTTATGTCATGATTTTGAAAAAAAACTTAAACAAATTGTGGATTATATAGTGACGAGCAAATTGTAATAATTTATTCATGCAAGAGTATGGGGTAGGTATGAGTATACTTGGGTTTATAGATGTTTCTATGTGTAAAGATTAAAGACAAGCTATTAGACGTAATGACGTTATTTGATATAATCGTCTGCTGGACATAACATCAAGGTGCGCTGGGAGAACTCGATGTTTAGGCGATAGTCACTTGGCAACGATAAGTTGTGTCGATTACAGGCAAGCAGAGCTTCATCGATTGACCTGAAGGAAATTGTCCGAATCTCCTGTGAATAATTATATCACTGCAAATAATTGCATTTTTAACATTCACATCCGAATGTACTGTTATTTAACAAAGATAAAAAAAGTATGTTCTAACAAAATTAAATAAACTCAAATATATAATAAAAAGTTTTGTATGTTCAACAGAAACTTGTGAACAACATCGTTGAAAATCGTTTGTTTATATATTATATTAAGTTTTTAATTGTTTTCTTAAGAATCTTTGAATATTTATTTAGTTACAATATATACTTGTATAAACAAAGAAGGAAGATATTGACATAAATGATATGTAAAATGTGCACATCAATATTTTCCACGCATAAACCATTTTTTTTTTTGCATTAGTTTAATAATTTTCAGGCATACAATGTGTCGTACGTAAAATGCAAATTAATATTTAATATTTTATATGGATAAACAAATTTTTTTGACGTTAGTTTACAGAAGGATGATGTGTTATTTTTAATCAGAAAAAAATAAAAGTATATATCCAACTATAGATAAATGCAAATGTAAATGTCAATTATTCCTTAACGAAGATTCACGTGGTTCGAAAGAGTGAGCATGATGGTGATTCTTCTGAATTGCATCACACTTGGGATGTACCAGCCGTGCGTGGACGATCAATGCGTAACGAATCGATGTAAGATACTGCAGGTACGTATTTATTTCGCAAAACGCGTGTGTATATGTGTATGTACATGTTAACTTCTTTGCAAAAAGCTATTGATTACGCGCGTTATCATGTCGGATTCGAAAGATGCGGCAAATATATCAAGCTTATTTGAAAGCAAAGAGACCTATTTTCATAAGAACGACCTCGTCGTTTTACGTGTTTGGGTAAACTAGAGTAAAACCAGGTTCGATATTGAGGGAATTGGAATATATTTGCAATTTAATTAATTTAAGTCACCGCGAATACGCAGGACAGAAAAGCAGCGTGTAATAAGCGTAGCACGATTATATACAAGCGCGTCAATAAGCAAATTAATCGATTGCTCATCTTGACACGATTTCCGATCGACTCGCAATTAGTTTGCAAAGAAGGAGAAGAAGAGAATGAAAACGGGGAATAAAAGATGGGAAAAAGATGAAGAAATTATCGACATGGCGCAGAGAGCTGTTAATCAAATTCTCCAGTAGAGTGCCCTTAATCAATCACGGCGAATTACGTTGATAAATGCCTCTCTGTGTCCCTAATCAAACCGTGTTCTTCCACCTGCCCTTCCAGATGTTCGACGATATCATTTTTGCCTTCTTCTCCTTGGAGATGACTATCAAGATGGTAGCTATGGGGATTTACGGTAAAGGAACTTATCTCGCAGATTCCTGGAATAGACTAGACTTCTTTATAGTAGTGGCTGGGTAAGTAATTCATTCCAAGATATATTTTGGATTTTCTAATCTAAGTTGTCTCCTTCAAAAAAAAAGATTGCCGTAGCAAATAATTTAATTATTTATGTCAGAAGAAACGTTGAAAAGCAAAAAAGAAGCAGAAAAAACCTGAAGAAATGATTTGCTTATTTGATGTCTTGATTATAGCGCTTTGGAATACTGCCTAAACGTGGAAAATATGAATCTATCAGCCATACGAACGATAAGGGTCTTAAGACCGTTACGAGCGATCAATCGAATACCAAGTAAGTATGAGAGAGAAAGAGAGAGAGAGAAAGAAAGAAAGAAAGAGAGAAAGAAAGAAAAAGAGAGTGAGAGAGATCTTCGAAGTATATGTCAATCAAAATCGTCGACATCTGACGGTTAACTCCGAACGGTTTGCTTTTTGTTGTCGATTTTACAGTGTATTGCCACGTGTTGCTTATATAGATCATAATGACCGTTTACGGTTGATTTCATTTTGGAAGTCAAATGAAGTAGAGACAGCAGAAAACACATATATAATCACACATCGATCGGAAACAAGTAAACTTGGCAAGAAAACACAGAGCTTATTAACGGCTATAGTGGTCAAAAATTCAAGATTAAATGTTGGTCCTCGTATAACTTTAATATTTCAATAACGGATCTTCTCATTTCATCTTTCTTCTATAATTCAAATTTTTTAAAATATTGAAAACATTTCGTGAGAACTATAAACTCTTTAAAGTGAAATTGAGTAATATATACAATCTCTTTATTGCGCTTTTTTGAATTTCGTCACGATTTATTCTAATCGAAATTCCAATAACTATTAAATACTAAAACATTGATACATATTTTTGTTAGAAATTAGGGGATTTACAACAAATTAATAATAAGATACTTGTGTCTAACAATAATTAAATACTTATGTGAAACGTTGTGTTTTTTCAATCTTTGACAGGTATGCGAATTCTGGTAATGCTACTGCTCGATACACTTCCTATGCTGGGCAACGTGTTGTTACTGTGTTTCTTCGTCTTCTTCATATTCGGTATCGTCGGCGTGCAACTGTGGGAGGGTATTCTACGTCAACGTTGTTTCCTCAAAGCCCTGCCCAACGTCAAGTACCCCGAGTAAGTCGGCATAAAAACTTATAGGTCGGTTTGTTAATTAATTTTTTTTTTTTATGAATGTTCCGATTCTAATCTGATTTTTTTTTCACGATATTACATCTTACACGCTGCATCGTATATATTTCGTTTTATCTCTCTTCTCTTTGTCTGTCTCTTGATCTCTATGAAGTTTTCAATAAAACGCGTAATAACAAGACATATATTTATTTAACAATCGGATATTTTTTCACAACGTCGTACTTTGACTGCGGTAAACGAAAGAAAGTAATTTAAATTTTATCAAGACAGCTTATATATTTTAGTTAATTAACCCTCGGAGAACACACTGGGTCAATTTGACCCTGTTCGTCGACTTTGATCAAAATATTTTGTTTCAATTTTGCTTTTTTGTAACATATTTTTTACAATGTTAATAATGTTAACGACACTTTAAAACTATATAGGCATATTCCAAACTGTTCAAAATATATCCGNAAANTTTTTTCAAGCCAATCGGATAAGTGCATTTTAAATGGTAGCATCTCAAAAAGTGGACAGGGTCAAATTGACCCAGATTGTTCTTCTTGATTGAAAAAATAGGTGTGTTCCCCGAGGGTTAATATATATCGTCAAAAATGAAGCTTCATCAGCGTTTACCTTGTTTAAAAAGCTATATAAACCATATATTGAATAAATATGTACGTGTAATGTACCGTATTCAAAGCACATTCGTAGCACGAAGTTTTCTATCATTTTAGATACTTTGTTTAGGAGGCAGATTTTACTTAAAATTTTAATACACTGTTAATGATAGTCTGAAATTTGTTTCCGTTCACAATAAACTATCGTATTTTTTTTTTTTTTTTTTTTTTTTGAGAGTCAGTTTAGTTGTAAAATTTACAAGAGTACGCGAAAATGCAGTCAATGTGTTTGAGAGCGCGGTGAACTAACTGCAGATGATTGTATACGCGATCTGACATTCGAGTAAACGATTTACTTAGCCGTGCGTTTGTTCGCACCAGATCCGACCGATCTACTGTATCCAGAGATTGCATGTGGCGAGTAGCTCGAGTTGTCGCAAAAGCATTGCTTGCTTTATTCTCGCTGTAAAATCAACGCTCTTTTTCTATCTTCTTTCTGTCTTTCGCAATAGTATTTCTCTGCGCAAAGTATTTTGAGCTTTTATCGGACATCCGTTCTGTCATCGATGATATCTGTTCAGAACACAGTTCGAACTATGTAATTTGCGCCTACTCCGCACGGCTTATCACGAAACTATTCACAAAACATTATCTTGAAGAGATTTTTTTTAAATAATTGAATAAATATAAACATTTACATTATGCTTACAAATACAACGTTGTATTATTCAGCAACTTTGAATTATATTACTGCAAACACATATATAGTATTTTTAAACATACATTTTTTATATCTTAAAAATTTTATCTTTATATACTATATGTGATAACATTGTTATTATGTTTTGTAATGAACATATAAATATTTTTTTTTAAATCACATTAGTGATTAGATCTAATCGCATTATAGTGTTTCTTCAACTTCAAAGAAAATTTTGATTGCATGTATAAAATAGATTGTATAAAAGATAACATAGCAAGCTATTTTTTATTAAAAAAAAAAAAACAATTTTTACCCATTAAAAAATTAAACCAAAGAGAAGATAGACAAGCTTTATATTTGTTTTCTGGAATAAAATTTATAGCGCAATCACTGCTGTGTGTGTGTGTGTGTATTAACATTGATACATAGAACTTCTTAAATAATCGTTTTAAGAATGCATTTATAGCAGATAATTTTGATGTTGAAATCTTTGAACTGATATTGGCGCGATATAAAAATGATATCATCGGCGGCGAGAGAGGAAACAAGGAAAAAAGTTCGTGAAAAGTCTCGGATGGAGAACCTACGTGTTCCACTTCCTGAACTTTTGCTTTTACAGGAACATCACGTTAGGCGATTTCTCAAAAACGTTCCGTGTCTGATCCTTTTTCTCTTTCTCTTCTCTTTCTTTCTCATTCTGTCCTCTTCTCTATTCCACTTGTTCATGACTAAAAAGAAACTAGACATATAAGTACATGACCCCCAGGGAGACAGTGACAGGCTATTGTTTCGCTGTTGCAGGTTACTCTCGGACGAGTACTCGGTTCGATCACGCATTTAGTAAGCTCTAGTAGAGAACGATGTGCTGTACATGTACATATATACATATATATATATATATATATATATATATATATATATATATATGTATATATATATCTATCTATCTATCTTTCTCAATAATATCTATACCTATATGAATCACAGAGTATATATATATACACACACGGCATCCATATGTACATATATGTATATATATGCAACCGTATCTTCTCTTTTACGTGATGTGCATATGCGTATATTATTATTTATTTTTTTTTTTTTACTCTCTACTTTTGTTTTCATTGCTCTTTCTCTCTTATATATTTTTTAATTTTTTCTCCTTTATATAACTGTACTAGTGTACGTCTGTATGTAGTGTGTATTCACATAGAGCATGTCGAGGCTCGATCGATGACAAATAAAATATCAGTTTTGAATACCGAGTGAAAACGACAGTTTCGAGATCACACTCAAGAGCCACAAATCAATTATCCGGAATTTTGAAATATTTCAGTGTTTCTGTATTACACTTTCCTCGTCGTCCCTCGCAAAAAACACGCACATTGAAGTTGAATCTTAATAAAAATTAAAGTGTTAAAGTTACAGTTTTTTTTCTCATCGACACTTGTTTGCACACCATGCGACGTGTGGACGTCGCGACTTGGAATCTTTACCTTTCCACGAGATTACTATGTAGTCCGACACTTTGTGATCTCTTCGACTACTTCAGTGCACGAGTTCGATGTTCACCTTTCTCATTTTTTTTTTCTTTACTCTTTGAACATATACGTACTTCTGTGATATATGATCTCTTGTGACTCGCGCACGCGCGCGCGCGCGCACACACACATACACGTTCTCTCTCTCTCTCTCTCTCTCTTTCTTTTTTTTTATTTTATTCTCTTTTAGCGTGTCTCTATCCGACAAGCGTCTAACAATGCTTTCTGCATATGTGAACTATCGTTTAGTAATTGTATGTGGCTCAATGGTCTTTCTGTGATTTCACCACATCGCACCGCTTTTTACGATAGTGTTCCACGTTCTACAGGGTGTCCCGAATTACATGCTTTACGTGCGCTAAAGAGTATTATTTATCGGTTTTTGTTTGAGGGTAATAATTTTCCCTAAAAATGCCAGAGCTCTTTAGTTTGAAATTTCTTCTTATAATTCAGGAACAATCCGCGATACTTTTTGTATTTTTCTAACGGAAAAATATAAACCTTACGGTACTTGAAAAATTTAATTTCGTGAGTGCGTATCAACGAAGCATCTTGTGTGCAAATGACATTATTGTCGATCATTGTGAGATAAATCGAATTCTAGACTTTTATGTTCACACTATTTGCTCCTATTCGCAGAAAAGTCGAGTGCGATCACGAGTAATTAAGAAAATAGAGAGTTATCTCGTGTGCGTTTTAAAATCGGCCGTTCTAAATGCATACTCGTGTGCATAGGTCTTGCGTGAGCGCACTAATTACATTCAACAACGGAGAAAATCGTTTTGTGATTCCAAAACCGCGCATAGCGCAATAGTAGCACGGCGTAAAAGCACGCGATAAAGAAGTAGGCTTTATAAAGCTCCAAAGACCAAGCCTAAAAAGAAAGAAAGAGAAAGAGAGAGGAAGAGAGAGAGAAAGAGAGAGAAAGAGAGAGAGAAAGAGAGAGCTAATTAAACGCGCGGTGATCGCGCGGTCTATTCCAGTATACGTAGCAGCTATTTTCGAACGTTTATCGACTTCTGCATTGGCGTTCTTCTCGCACTACCGATCCGGTAGCAGAGCGCTGGAGCCTCGCGGATGGTCCTGGAAGAAGCGATCTAGCATTTTATTAGCTTTTTCCTCTCAACGAGCTATGTTAACATCTACTTCAAAAACTAATAATATCACTTATTAAATTTTCTTTTAATTATTAGTTAAAGGTTTTGCAGACACAGTACAGCAGAAAAGCCAAAAGACATTTTAAAGATGTCTAAAGACGTTAATAGTTATAATAAAATGTTTTTAAGTCGTCTTTTACTCTTCTTTTAGAGACATGTGCTGTGTGAGTTTTTACTTTTTTTTTGTGACAAATTAAATAACTTCATTATAATCATAATTTTCATCTATAAAGAAAATTGATTTTTACACAAATAATAATTACAAGTATAATCGGCGCAACGAGAACGAGCATTATGGGGATTGAATAATCTTACGGGATATTTATTGTTTAAATGTAGGATATCTCTGGTTGCTATATACAAATACGTACAAGATTTAGAACGGCCAACACGAGTACAAACGTGAGAGCACAGGCGATCACATGCGCATTGTTGATTAAGTATTTTATAGCATATGATAGCGTATAAGATTGTAATTTACATTGCTTTAAAAAATAAGGCAAAGCGATACAATATTCTTCTATTGCTTACTTTGTTTTTATTTGCTTAATACAAATTTTATTATAATATAAATTTCTTCCGAGAGTATAAAAAAAACTGTGATATTTCACAATGTTGTCATAAAAGTTGAAAATGTCAGTGCGCAGTGGAAGACATCAATCACTTGATTTTTACCGCGAAGACAGAATGAGGATTATCAATCAAAATGTCTAATTGACAGAAGACGTCGTCTAAGGAGTCGAGATAAAAACGACGCCGAGATAAAGCGATAGAAGAGTATAACTTGGGGACACAGAGACAACATAATAATTTTCAACTTTAAAGAGTAAAGCGCAAAAAAATAAGAATTAACATTTGGACTTAAAGTATATAAACTTGTTAATATTTTCCATTTATCGATGTTTTATTTCTTTATATATATATATGTTTTTTATATAATAATAATTTAAGCACACTATTATACTTTATAGTTTTTTTACACATTTATCACATAAAACGCCATTTAATTTACGACGAAAAATTTTATTATCTTTCTAATTTTTGATCCTAAATTAATAACTCTAATTGTTGATACTCACAATGTTATAGCAATGCGATGTCACCATAGTTTTGTGAGAAACATTAACTAAGTTTCTTTTCGCGAGTTTATTTTCGGCGTAATATCGGCAACCGCGTGTCGATAAATATATAAAGTGACCCATCGAAAACGAAACAAACTGAATAACTTTCACAAAAATGGTTTTTTTAAAAACAATTAAAAGACAGATCGATTTTTATTAAGAGGGAAACATATTTTGATGTAAAATTCTTACCTTCAACTCTTCAGGCGAGTGCGTCAACCTGTCAAAAATTTCAAATGGAAAAAATATTAAATGATACATCATTATATAAAACTAACGATCAGCAATATAAACAAGTTTAAATGTATTACAAATATGATTTTTCATACACAATGCGCATTTTATTCGAGGTAATCTCAGAGTGGAGCATCACGTTAAGCATGTATCGATTGGTTTTGCGAAGCACAGTCGCGCCATGCTGATAATAATTTGCGTGGCGTAGACCGTTCGCGATTAGCCTTCATTCGAATGAATATATAACCTTCGGGACCTATAACTCCGTAGCCTACTTCGAGTGAGAGAGAAATCGATCGTATTTACATATTTTCGTTTCCATTTACGCAAGCAGGCCGTACTAGAAGCTCTCTTTTTGGTAATTCCCGCGTTACCCTCTGTATATTTTATATACCATGAATATATAAATATACATATGTATACATGTTATATTTATATATATACATATATATATGTATGTGTGTGAGTGTTATAGGATGGATCACTAGAAACTACCGTCTAAAATAACTTTTTTTATTCGTAACTTTCAATTCAAGCTTCAAAGTTATTCATTCAAAGTAAAACATTGTAGAAACATTTATCGAATTTATGTAATCCTGAGAAAGAGTGCAGCGGTATATAAAAATAGCAAAAGTTGTCTTGAGATTATCTCTAAATATAAGATGCACTCCAGAAATAGAACTCGCTGCTCAAAATATTGTCTTCGAAAATCAGAGAATAAGATTTTCTTTGGCGAAAGGACGATAATTTCCAGTGAGTCGCTCTATATATATATATACATAATATATATATATATATATATATATGTATATATATATATTTACTATATGTATTATATGAACACGCTGCAGAACTACATAATATAACATACATAATGTATGCATATAAGCGAAGCATGCGAAGAGTGCATCCGTGCATAATCAAGGCATATATGCACGCAAATCTTTAAACTTAAGAATCCACAAGATAGAATGGGGGATCGATACGTTCGTAGATCCATTTAATCGTTCTTTTTTGTGTTGATTTTCAGTGATCTGGAGAAATATTTCGAGTATCAGGGTCAGGATTACATCTGTTCGCGTCCCGACGACAGCGGGATGCACTTGTGCAGTAATTTGCCGCCGCTCAAGATCGGTAAGTAAACTTAATGTTGTCAGTACAAACAAACATGTAACGAATAAACTTAAACGGTTTTTAATGAGACAGAGAGAAATTTAATTTATTTAATTTTAAATAACTACTTGTAATTTTTTATGTGGTATAAAATATAAAAAACAAGTTTAAAACTATATATTAAATTAAAATTTTGCACGTTAAAACATTTTTTTTCTAAATGTAACTTGATTCAATATAATGTAACAAATATAAAAGTTTTGTATTCTAGTTTTGGTGTTTATAATTGTGCATATTATATTTTTTCCGATAATTTATATTGTTTATTGCTGTAATTCAATGGATCGATTGGTTTCTCGTACGTAGGAAATTTAGTATGCAACAATACCGCTGTGCCAAACAGTAACATCACGTTCATCAACAATGAAACCTGCGTTAATTGGAACTATTACTATACAGAGTGCAAGGGCCAGGGCAATAATCCATTCCAAGGAACAATCTCATTCGATAACATCGGTCTCGCTTGGGTCGCCATATTTCTTGTGAGCCTTTTATTACTTATCGGTTTAATTTTTTGCACTTTATTTAGAAACGAAATGTACGTGTTCTTTCTTTTTAATTAAATTACTTTCGACGACGACGCGTCGGCAAATGTGAAACGTACCGCACATTAATCTACAATAGTGTCACAAGAAAAACTTGTATGGTCAGAGACATATTTGCAAAACGAAATTAGCTTTTATCCGATGATAAGATGTTATCGCGAATGAACGATGTGCTAGCCACACAGAAAGCTTCGTATTTCTAGAAACAAATAATTATATCGCTCTTCGTATATTCGCTAGATACAATATATACGAACACGTTTATAGCACATACGTCTCTTGTGCGAAAATTAAACACTTTCGCGCCGGGAAACGCATATATGCGTTTCGCGAATTTTTTACAAAAGTAAATAGATAGATGAACGTTATAAATGGTTTAATTTTTTTAGATGTCATACCTAATGTTTTACGAGTTAGAATAATTGAAGACGTTTTTATTTTGGTTTTTAACAGTTTTTTTTTTTTTTTGAAAATATCGCAATTGCTCGAAATTCCACAAAGTCGCCCCGTGTCCGCGTAAAGGTCTGCTCCAAAATGCCTAAGCGCGAAAGCGTTTTCTATCGTTGATTTATTAACTCATTAATAAGCCGCATTATTATATTAATGCTGAATTATATTGTGCCCATTTATAGGTAATTAGTCTGGAAGGATGGACGGATATAATGTATTATGTTCAAGACGCTCACTCCTTCTGGGACTGGATTTACTTTGTGCTCTTGATAGTAGTAAGTTTATTTATCATCTGATAGTGAAATTATATAATATAAGAGAGAGAAAGAGAGAGATGACAAAACAATTTTATAATGAATAATTGTATAAAAAATATAATTAAAAATAAAAATAAATATATAATTTTTTATAATGAAAACAATATAAGTAAATACAAATCGCATGTAGAGAGTGAACTAAAGATCGATCTACGCGTTTACAGATCGGTTCGTTCTTTATGATCAATCTCTGCTTGGTCGTAATTGCGACGCAATTCTCGGAGACGAAGAAGCGAGAAATGGAGAGGATGCGACTGGAGCGCGCTCGCTATCATTCGACCTCGACGCTCGCGTCGTCTACGAATACCTCGGAGCCTACTACTTGTTACGCCGAAATCGTCAAGTGGGTACTCGTTGCATCCCGAGGACGCCATTCGCGCGAACTGAATTGTTTTTCGGTGCTTGTTCGTTCACGAAAGAGAAATTCACACAGCGCACGTGCGCCTCTCGTCGCGCTTCGTAAACCAGCTGACGATATGATTTTTTGTTTTGTTTTGTTTTGTTTTTCAGATACATCGCCCACCTCTGGCGAAGAGGTAAACGAAGACTGATGAAGAAGTATCGTCTGTGGTTGTACAAAAGACAACAGAGACGGGAGCAAAATTTACTCAAGGAACAGCAGAGTCAACCGTTTCGCCCGAACACTGCCGGTCCAAATCGAATACCAGGTGGTAAGAGTTTTTGCTACATTTTATACGATAATATTATAAACACATAAAGTAAACTATTGTTTAGAGAACGCATAGTGTATGTGCTTTTGCGATAATTCTTTAGAGAACACAGCTGTTTAGTAATAAATTATCACTTACTCTCATATATATACGATTTAATAATGGAACGTCACGTGAACTTTTCGATTTTTTTCGAAAATGCATATCCAGATAGAAGACTACATCACGGAAGGTGTCCGCGATTACTGGCCGCACTGGAATACGCGGAACAGCAACAACAACCTCAACAACAGCAAGCGGCTGGCAATGGTAACGGTGGATCCGTTACCGATTTCGCCATGGTTACGCCTTCGGTGCAACCAACGGTGGCAATTTCCACTCCGACAACTGCCGGGAATAGCGTCGGTGGTAGCGGAAACTTGAGTATTGCACCTCGCGCCAGCCCCGAGGCTTCCGAGGCCGAAGCTTCCGCGAACACGTGTCACAGACTGAGTGCGCATCGCGCTTCTTCCGTGTCTTACAACGGGAGTGAAAATATCGTCGTCGGAAATCCGACTGAGGCAAGTGTATTGACATGTTATGCGCTTTATACACGATCCATTATGCATTATATTAAAATTGAACGATATAAATGAAGTTGAGTAAATAGTACAATAAATTGAAATAATTTTTCAACGTATAATTATAAATTTTTTTTTGTAACAATCTCAATTGTCGCTCATTTAGCTTTCACTTTGTCAAAGTGTCACACGTGACTTTTTTCGTAGATAAAATGTAGACGAACAATATGTTAGATTTATTTGAACGCTCTTCTCTTCGCTGATATTTATTCCCCGTTTTTTAAATAAGTAGTCGTTTTCTCATAGCAAGTAAGTGTTTAATACGTACGCTTTGCACCTTTAGAAGAAACGTTTACTTCGCGTCCCGTTATATTTCGGTTGATGATAAAATAAAAGTAGGTACGTCCGCAAATTGACAAGAACGGTGATTTCAAGTACAGCGAGATATTTTAGAACACGACAGGACTGTGCATAAAGTTACCTTCTCTTAACGCTACGAGTTTTGGGCCGAGAACGATCACGAGAGAGAGAGAGCAACCGGTCGTAGTCGTATCGCATAATGTATCGCTTGATTATCGCCTTCTAGACGAACAGCACGTTGTTGAGTCCACCGTGTACGCATTATCGAAGAAGAAGCAGCGTAATGTTTAGCGACGTCGTACTGCTCCATGGCAGCAATAATGTCGGGAATGCGTTGCAGTCGGGGACGACGGTGACACCGGGCGAACGTAACGTCTGCTCGAGCGAGAAGATGACACAGACAGGCGATGGTAACGTTTGGTCCAGCCCCCTACCGGACCACGTACAGGTATATTTGTTTTTTCAACTTAAAGTGATCTCTCAGTTATTTGTTTTTTTTTTTTTTAGTTTTCACTTTCTCACATTGATTGTCGCAGATGCAAGCCGAGCTGGGTGGCAACGAGGCTATGACGTGTCAGGAATTGCTGGCTCTCAGCGGTGCTCTCAGCGCAGCTCTACCTACTGGTCAATTAGCACTTGATTCGTTTCTAAACTCCCTCACAAAAGGCAAGTCTTATCTATATAAGTATCTTCCAGCTAAGCCATAAAAAACAAAGTTTACAAAAGCAGTTTTTTTCCTTCTCAGTTCTATATGTGTAATGTCTCTGAATACTTTCGTATATATTCGTCCGTTTTTAATATTTGACCCCTCTGCGAAGGTCAGCGTCTGATCTGAACAGATATGTTCAAAATGGTTTCTAAATATGTATTAAGTATATTTCGTTTCGGTATATTACCGAATATTTTTTATATTTTTTAACAATATTGCAAACCTTGTCTCTCTCTCTGCGTGTTACTTTCTCTTTTATTTTTTAATCACATCTCTTAGATATATCGCGTTACACTGTTTTTGCTATCTCCGCGGTGTTGAAAACGTTTTGCGATTTAAAAAACACACATTATTTGCGACATAACTTGCATGCGACCAAACAAATCATCAACAAACAAAAGAAAGAACAGTGTGAGAAAGAGCGTTTTTTTTTTTTATATTTAACAGGTATTACAGATCGTCACATCACGTTGGAGGATCGCACGCAGTGGTTGACGTCTGACATCGACAATTGTTCCTGTTGTTGCGAGCTGCAAGCTGCCGATCAATGGGCGGAAGACGGCGAAAAGTGGCAAAAAGCCTCACGGGCTCGACGATTTTTTAGACGCGCCGGAAGCTGCTGCATCTGTACACTGCGCTGTATAAGACGGTGGATCAAGAAGCTTGTTGAACATAAATACTTTCAACAGGGTATTCTTCTAGCGATTCTCATTAACACCATGAGCATGGGAATCGAGTATCACAATCAGGTGACTCTTCATTCGATTTCTAAATATCAATATCTCAAATTTTTCTAAATGATTATTTCTTTATTAAATAATCGAATTTGATGATATTCCACATTTTTTAAATCTGATTTTTATTTTATTTTAAAATTATCAGATATTATGTGATTAGCTTTTACAACTAAAGTTCTTCTAAGGAGTGAACTTATTATTATTATTTTGTTGTGTGCACGCAGCCGGAACAATTAACGGTGGCTGTTGAAATAAGCAACATTGTGTTCTCGGCAATTTTTGCGGTAGAGATGTTGCTTAAAATAATAGCGGAAGGTCCGTTCGGCTACATCAGCAACGGCTTTAACGTCTTCGACGGCATTGTTGTCGTTTTGAGGTACATGTGGCGATCGAAAAATCGAAATTTTTCGCCGTTTTGTAATAATTCTCTCTAACAATTTACTATTTTAATACTAAATAACAGTGTTATAACACACAATACTAATCATATAAATAGATAATGTTACACACTACGTGTTATATGACTGATACGCTGCGAAGCGCATATTATATATCGGCATCAACGTATAGCGACGTATCAGCACAGTCGTTCAATTTCATGGCTTATTCGAAACTTTGCGAGAAAGTTATAACGCGGTAAAAAATAGTTATAGCTTTCTCGTAAAGCTTCTCGCTGTGTAATGATAACATCATGTTTCCAGCGTTGTCGAGCTTTGTCAAGCATTTGTGGAGGAGCGCGGTGGTAGTTCCGGCCTGAGCGTTCTGCGCACCTTTCGTCTACTCAGGATTCTGAAGCTGGTACGATTTCTGCCCAATCTGCGCAGACAGCTCTTCGTGATGCTGCGTACCATGGATAACGTTGCCGTATTCTTTTCTCTTTTAGTGCTTTTCATCTTTATATTCAGGTAAGTTGCCGTGCGTTTTTCTTTTCTGTGTCAGCAACGCCGTACCGAGCGGGCTTTTGTCGTGCCCGCAAAAAATATATTGCCGAGTCTTTTTTACGTTTTCTTTCTTTTATGTATATATATATATATAATTTCTGGTGTAATCTTCGTCCATTTCGCGAATTCGAGGTAAAAATCCGTTTCATTGAAGTCTGTTCGTTCAATCGCGAGAGGAACTTGCTCAATCGAAGCTGCGCGTCGCGTTCGCCGAGAGATTACCGGGCGCTATCGCGTTTTCCTGTTCTATAATTATCATCTTCATCAGCTAGTAACGTTTGCATGTCTGGCAAAGTTTAATCGAAGTTACGAAATTGCTGATAGGTACTATTAAATATATATATATATTGGGCAAGCGCTTTGAAATATGAAACGTTGATGACGAAGATAATGATAATAATAATGGTGATGATGTATGAACTAATTGGTCCTGTGATATACATTGATCAAACAATAAATTCGATATCATCTCTGTTTCAGTAAAAATATTAAGTTCGATCATCTTGTCTTGTATTAAAGAACGCTTTAGTGTTTAATTTTCTTTTTCTAAGAAATAATCTATAAAACGTAGAAAAAAACGCTAAATTTTTATCCAAAATTCCATTCAGTTAATTATTTTTCTTTCGAAACATGAAAAGTCGACGTTTGATATCTCGAATGCAGCTTCCTGCCTATAGCTTCTACGAGATTCCGAAGCTTCAGAAGCAAATCGTACACGCCGCTACTCTTCGAGCCGAGGCCTACATTTTAGGTGACTTTTTGTCTTCTGTTCATATATCTTTCTCTTCTATTTTTTATTCGCTTTTACTTTATTTCCGCGCGGCATATGAGTGCCGCCGCCGCCGCCGCCGCCGCCGCCACCAGTTAATGCATATCACATATACATATAGAAGTTCTCGAGTTTATATACATATATATTATCAGCAGTTGATGTCCCGTATTTCTCGCGTCTCCTAGCGTTTCTTTGAGCGGTATACTTCTGACGTGTTGTTAATGGTAATGACGATGGTATTTGTTCGCACGATCTATATTACAGGGAGGAGGCCACTGCTCGGCCTTTCTCCCTTTTTATGGCTTGAGGCATCAAACGTACTTTTCGACGTTTATATCTAGAAGACATTTATATATATATAAATATATATATACGTATATGAATATATATTTACATGTGTGTGTGTGTATGCATGATGCTTTTATGCTGGACGTCTTAGTGACGTGTGTATGAAGGATTATATGTATATATATATATATTTATTATTATATACTACACACACATTTCTACGCCACACACACTTTTCTTTGGTTTATATATTCATATTATTTAGACGTGAATCTTCTCCCGCTGTCGCTCTCTTGCTACTCTGAGCGCCTATATATATATATTACATAAATGCGTGCGCCTCGGTGTGGTTCTCGATATTAGAACGGCTTGCGAATGTGTTCGACATATATAGATTATATATCTCATCTGTGCAGGATTACATAGAGATTATCTGATTGTATATGCTCTACATAGGATCTTCCGCCACATACATTCGCGCGTTTGCGACGTGTTTTTTTATGACCGTTCGATGATCGATTTCGTGGCTCCGCTATAGCAGAGCCATCCTAGCTATTGCGATTTTGATGGTGTCACTGATTGTACATACGATATCTGTCTATCGTGCGGAAACGTAAATGCGGATGTTGAAATAGAGTAAACAAACAACGCTTATTTATTTTTTATTGGCATAATGTTTTTATTATTCTGATAAATGTTCTTACGACAGATAATGGACGTTCCTACATATAAATGAAAAAACTAAGAAGTCAAACACATTATTTTTTTATTAATAAAAACAAATAGCAGTAATAGTTTTTGTACTAAAACAATCCGAAGAGAAATAAGAAAAAAAAACCATATGTTCAATAATATATCTCGTTGACGTCAATGCATACGATATTTTTCTGTTCGAAACTCTGTTCAAGGTAAAGCGAACTTGCGAAACTAAATATAAAAGTAAAACTAAATATAAAGTTTGAAGAGTGTTTGAAAGTATGTACAAACGTGAATATGTCTTTGCGCACAGTAGCTACTTTTTCCACAATCGTTTCTAGATGTTTGCACATTTCGTTGCGGTCGCAATTAGAGATGCAAATTGGAGTTTCTGAAAGATCCGCGCTTTAGAGAGTTATTTTCCTCGATTGATTAGCGTGCATTAAATACGTAGGTTGTTCAAAAAGTTTCCGCAAAATAATATATAGGCGTCGTATCACATCAACTGTTGATAGTTTTTTTTTTTTTTTAATTTCACATGTTTAATGACACTTTGGCTTTTGAAACACATCAAAAAATATTCGTCCGGCTGTGAAACGTGTTCAAAAATTGACGAAAAACAATTCGAAAAAAATTAATTTATCACGAGAAAATTTCCGTGCGATGATTTTTTACTGACTTTAAGAAGTCGCCAATTTCGGTTTTCGGCAATGAAGCACCTAAGAGACTGTTCCCGAAGCATTCCAAAGGACTGTTTACAAATAGCAACTTTAAGTGCGGTTAAATACAGCTCAGAGACGAATCTCGTAAAGGCCGTTCTGCTATGGTGGTCACTCTAGAGAATATTGATGCTGTGCGCAACTTACTATAAGAAGACCATCGCATGATTTACAGACATTTTTTTCTTTAATATGATTCAAATAAAAAATCAACTCGACATGATCATCTTGGCGTGAAAAACCTGTGTGGATAGCGCACAACGGAAAAAAAACGCGAGTCAAATGGAGCAAAGAACCCAGCAAACACAAAGTAACAGTAACGTAACATTAATGTTATAATTTCCCACTCAATGATGTAACTGCAATGTAACATGCCTTGTACGTAGCAGTTACATTGTTGAGTGGGAAATTATAACATTAATGTTACTTAACTGTTACTTTGTGTTTGCTGGGAAATGCTTAAAAATATGATCATGGTTAGTCTAAAGCAGTGTATGACGTCGTAACAAGTGAATCATGGGTTTATTGAACCAGAAAAAATCAAAAATATTGAAAGGAAAAGTGTATATACTGTGAAGAGTATTTTGAAAAACATAAAGCCAATTTTAGAAATTAATTATGTTTTTAAAATTTTGCGGAAACTTTCGGAGCAATCTATGTATGGTGGATATTCATCATGACTACTTGCATCGGGATGACAAGAATTCCATTTCTTCGATCGAGATTTCAGATTACGAAAAATGAAAGATAACAGAAGTTTATGTCAGCGTCAGTCCGAAAAACACTTCGTTATTTTGCACGTTTTCTGTATAAATATCAATAACTCCACAAACATAGTTTTATAAGATATATGTCGTTAAACTGGGGGGGGGGGAGGAGAGGAGAGATACGCTGTATCTTACAATATATAAAAGATTATAAAAGGACGTCGATCGATTCTACACTTTTGTTGAAGTACAACTAGACAAACGATTTATGAGATATTAAAACCAATCAAATATGTCTATTCAGTAAAAGATACTATATTGAAATAATTATAAGTTGGTTAAAAACTAACGTTCGTTTAACGTTAGTTTTTTATAATGTTTAAAAAAATATAATGAAGTATAATAAATATTATAAGATATAAAAATTTTAAAGAAAAATTTATTTTTGTAACAATTACTTCAGTTCATTTTTTGCTACAGAAAGCATTTCACAATTTTGTATCATCAAATTTATGATGAGAAAGACACATACGGTGATTCTAAAACAAATTTCGATATATGTATATACACATTTTGAACTGATCAGTTATTTGGCCGCGAATCACGCTTTATAAACCGCAGTTTTTTATATCAAGCTTTTATCCCTCTCTCTTTCTCTCATTTTTTATATATTATTTTATTTCAGTCTCTACGTATATATATATACATATATATATGGATAAGAAAGTACATTGCACGTTTCGTTGTGTTGTAGTATTCTCGGGATGAACCTGTTTGGTTGCAAATTCTGTGAAACGATGAAAGGCAGCTCTGACGTCGAGTGTGATAGGAAAAACTTTGACTCGTTACTCTGGGCTATTGTGACGGTGTTTCAGGTACCTACTTAAAAAAAGAGGATACTTTTCCACGTATCTTTTTTTCTCGAGGGCATTTTTGATTTTTCTATATAGTGTGTATTACCTACATATATATATATATATTCGTGCATATTAACGTTATATTGCCACACCGCATCTACATATATATATATACGCTAAGTATACATTATATATATATTACGTATTGTTGAACACGTTTGGTTTTCTGAACAAAGCTGCAAAATCGTGCGTTTGCCAAGAGCGTCTCTTCGCCTACAGTTTATATGATTTCCGAGGCTTCAGGTAATGTATACTGGGAGATAAGCGCTTTCCAGCATGTTATCATTTTTTTCCGATGGGGGAAATGAAGAGGCAACCGGTATTGATTATACATATATAGGGGTGATTTAATTCAATCAAGTATCTCGACATTTTTCTCAAAAA
Source organism: Pseudomyrmex gracilis (assembly GCF_002006095.1). Taxonomy (NCBI): domain Eukaryota; kingdom Metazoa; phylum Arthropoda; class Insecta; order Hymenoptera; family Formicidae; genus Pseudomyrmex; species Pseudomyrmex gracilis. The sequence continues at coordinate 313,940 of NW_018020617.1, forward strand.
GAGACAATTCTTTTCGATCTATACTTTTCAATTTATTATAGCGATTATATTATTGTAATAAATTATATATATATATATACATATAAATATATATATATATATACATATATATATATACATATACATAT